>NC_048218.1:47380820-47404597 GCF_002007445.2 Ailuropoda melanoleuca | reverse complement strand
GGAACTGCAAGGGCACATTGGGCAGAGTGAATTCAAATGCAGCCTCTCTCTGTACTTATCATCACCGACGCCCTGTACTTCAGGCCAGGTCACCAAATTTGGTCGGCAAGACTCCTTGTCCCTTAGCAAATTCTCACAAGGATCTTGTAGCTTTCTTTGTAGTTTACATTATTTGGGCCTCCTCCCAAGATCAGCAGATACTCAAAGGTATTTCTGATCCTTAAGTGTAGACAAGTTACTTACTAGGAGGCTCAAAGCCTTCTACAAATAAATGCATAAAACTGGAACTAGGTAACAGGATGTGTTGCCTAACTCCAAATAGAACTTAAAATTGAGCTTCCACTCTGAGCTGACAGACTCTTAAATACAAAAGGACATTGTGAACTATGGGGATTTATAACTTTGCCCGCATTTATTTACATCTGAACATTACGATCCTAAAGTAAGCTTGAAGAAATGGCTCTTAGATGAAAGAGCATCTTGTGGTATCTGAATGGATATCAGTTTCTTTCCATTTTCTTGTAAAAAGCTCAGAGGGTTATCTGGAATTCACTTCACATCACTGTGTACAAATATGCTAATGACCTGCATAATTACTCAGCCTCATTTGTACATGAAAGGTCACATACAATAGATGTTCTGAGTCAGAGTTAAAGTCAATATGAATTTGAACATCTGAGAACAGAATTAAGTCCAGCAATTCTTATTATATAATATTCTTATTTAGATAGTTCCCACAGCTTAGACAATTATTTAATGGCAGAGTGATAAGAATGAAGAGCACTTGAATACAAGATGTGTTTACAGGTGAGACCATTATCTCCTGTAAAAGGTAGTAATCTGTAAAGAAAATGATCATACACTATGTACATATTCATATATCAAATAAACCCCAATATTTCTGAATATGTATGCTTACAGTATATCTTTCACTTAGGAAATCTGCAAATTAAAGTTCATTGCTATTGAAGATATGTCTGATGTGATCACTAAGTTATAACCAGTATGTTCTGACAATCAGCAAAAAACTGGAAATTAGCACATATGGAAGTTATTGCCTATGGTTAAATTATAAAGAATGTTAGGTACACTATAAAATGTTATGTACTTAGTTGCTGATAGCCCTTAACAAAATGAACTCCATTGCTGAGATTTATTAACTCCATTCAGCCTGGACAGTCATTCAGCTTAAACTTTAAAAGCTTTCAAAATGTTTAGTACCCATCTGGTTTTAATATAAGTAACAAAGTGATCATAAAAAATACTGAATAGTTGGATTTCTGGAAATTTACCAATCTTGCATTAATTTTTAATGGCCTTATCAGAGCCATGGGTCAAATCTATGACCTGGTGGCTAAAGATGAAATTATCTCTTA
Organism: Ailuropoda melanoleuca; assembly: GCF_002007445.2. Lineage (NCBI taxonomy): Eukaryota > Metazoa > Chordata > Mammalia > Carnivora > Ursidae > Ailuropoda > Ailuropoda melanoleuca. The sequence continues at coordinate 47,403,221 of NC_048218.1, read as the reverse complement.
AGGGTGGGGATATACCCACTATCAGTCTTCCCAGGTAGAGTTAATCCTGGGGTAGATTATTAGGCAAGAATTTGAACTGATGATGGAGAAGAGACTTTTTCCTGTGACTTGGAGCCAAAAGACTCTTAATTAACCAGGGTCCCTGAGGGAAGAAGAACCAATAGGAAAACACACACAAATGAATGAGGAGATTTATTACAGGAGGCTGAGCAGTCCCATGACTTGCCCTCTGGAAGCTGGAGAAACAAGAGAGCTAGTGGTATAAATTTAGTCTGAGTCCAAAGTCCTGTGAACTAGGAAAGCCAATTGTCTAACTCTCAGTTTGAGGCCAAAGTCCTGAGACGGAGCTGGGATGTGGGGCAGAGTGCAGCTGATACAAGTCCCAAGGTCCTAAGGTCTAACAACCAGGAGCTCCAATGTCCAAGGGCAGGGGAAGATGGTTGCCTCAGCCCAAGAGAAAAAACTGCTCTCCCTCCACCTCTTTGTTCTTAACAGATTCGAGGATACCTGCCCGCATTGGTAAGGGTGAATCTTCTTTACCCAGTGTACTGATTCAAACACTAATCTCTTCCAGAAACATACCCAGAAATAAATTTTTACCAGCTATCTGGGCATCCCTTAGTCAAGTTTACACATAAAATTACTCATCACAAACTTCAAAGAGTGGAAAGGCCTGGAGTGATTCCTGGAGTGGGGTGACAGTCTCCAGGCCATGTGGAGCCAGTGAGCTTCGACTCTTTGCCAGCAGCAGGACGGCAGGACATTGCCCTTGGCAGTCACCACAGGGCAGTACAGGGAGGGCATAGCCTCCAGAGCAGCCACCATCCAGAGCAGCAAGTAAGAGCAGTCAAGACTTACCTTTGGACAGGTTAGTGAGAAGTGCCCCATCTGAGATGGGAATGGGGGAAGAGGTGACATCAGTAGTACAGATAGCTTTGCCCAGCAGAATTCATAATTCACAAGCATCTCCAGCAATGGGCATAGCAGGCTGGTGGCAAGAAAGAGGCCGTGAGTCAAAGAATCTGAAGATCTTGTTTTGGTGTTAGTACCTGAGGAAACGTCCCAGAAATCCATGAAATCTCTTGGGGAGTAATTTCTGACAAGGCAGTATGTAGGGCCTTATGCTATTATGATCTAAGTAAACAAAGATGTGTAACTTGGTTTGTAATCATAGACTGGAGAGAATAACGACAGATGGGATGTATAGACAAATTATTAAGGTATTTTTGATTGAGATCTAGTTGGTTAGTTTTTCTAAATCATCAACACTTTGAAAGCCAGCTCTTGGGAATCAGAAAAATCAGTGACTCGTTTTTAGTTTCTCAGTGGAGAAGGAAAACTTGAGAATATGATGCCAAAGGTAAGTTTCTAGAAAATCAGTTGAACCAAAATTAAGACTAAAAAAAATTAAAAGTGACTATAAAATTGACTTTTATTGTCAAGATTTACTAATTATATTTATCAGGACCCTCAACTTCCAGTTGAAAACTTTTTTGTAACTCTGTTTCAACAGGGTTTTCTCATTTTAGAGCTAAAATGACGATTTTTCTTTGGTCACTGCGCTTCAAATGATAGACTCTCGAATATTTCTTGTTTTGATTTGAAGTAAAATTTCTAGCATTTATAAAGTATTGCACTTTACAATATGTTCTCTCATAATTATTTTACTTCACCTTATAATTACCCTGTGATATAATTACTCTGTGATCATTTCATTGTTATTACCATTATTCTTAGAACCATTCCTTTTTTTAACATATAAAAAGAAAGGTCAAAAAAATTAAGATTTTTCCAAGATTATCAAAGTAGTGAAGTTTAGAGACCAACTATTCACAACATAAAACTTTACTTTGATTTATAAAGGCCTCCAGAGTGTTTTTATGTATAGGGAACCTAATATATTAAAGCTTCCCAAAACTTATTATAGGCCACGTTTTGGGACACATGTTTATAGAAAATAAGGACATTTTATGTTTGCACAGTTGGTTTGAAAATGTCTTTTAAGTAATAAAACTCTATTTACAAATATTTAGGGGAAAAGGATGGATTTGCCATATGAACTTCAACTTCATCTGGTTGTTTACAAGAACAAGAGTAATTTTTTTTAATCAAAATATAGATCATGTTTGTCTAAATTAAAAAAAATGAAAGCAGATTCTAGTTAAGCTGGAGTTCTGCGTGTAAAACAAAATGGAGAATTGGAGTAAAAGTGAGAACATCCTAAACCCTGAATTTTATTTGAAATTTTACCAAAACTTATCTCAAAACTGTGGTTAAAGTGATTTTTAAGTTTTGTTTTCATGTAAATATTTTGGTAAGTCATTCAACAAAGACTTACTGGATACTAATAATGACCTAAGCAATGCATTTTCTCCATTAGTAGAGAAAACAGTAGAAACCAAAAGAATAAAAATATGGTATAATAATGAGGAATGATCCTTTCCATGAAGGGGAAGAAAGCAGTGAAAAAAGGTGAAGAATAATGGAGCGAGGGGGTGGGGCCCAGGTACTATTTGATATAGTGCAACCAGGTAGGCCCTTCTGTAAGCAAGTGGTATTTGAGAAGACACAGTGATTTAAAAAGAGCTGTTTGAGGAGGAGTCCAAGATGGCGGAGGAGCAGGACGCTTAAATTTCGTCTGGTCCCAGGAATGCTGCTAGATAGCTATCAGACCATTCTGAACACCTACAAACTCAACTGAAGAATGAAGAAAAGAATAGCAGCAACTCTAAGAACAGAATAGCCACCACTTTCTGCAAGGAACCCAGTTTAAAACAGGAGTTGAGCTCCAGCTCAGCGTTCCAAGATGGTGGAGGAGCAGGAGACCTAAAGTTCGTCTGGTCCCAGGAATTCAGCGAGAGAGCTACCAAACCATTCTGAATACCTATGAATGCAACTGGAGAATGAAGAAAAGAGTAGCAGAAACTCTATGAACAGAAAGGCAACCACTTTCTGCAAGGAGGAGAAAAGATGGAGGAGGAGTAGGCGACCCTTTCTCAGCTGGTCCGAGTCGAGCTGGATATCTACCAGACCATTCTGAACACCCACAGAATCAGCCTGAGACGCAGGAAGATACATCTGGATCTCTACAAATGAACATCTCCAGTGCTGAGTATTGAGGTACGAAGCGGGGAGCTGTGAATCCGAGCACAGATATAGGAAGATAAAGGGAAGGGGGAGGGAGCCTCTGCGCTCAGGCGCCGGGAAGCAATAGCCCCTTGTGCTGGGGAGCGGGCTGGACTCTCAGACCAGCACCCGCAAGAGAGCGGACTGAGACAGTGAGCCTGGGAACGCTCGTGTCCAAACTGAAAACAGGAGCTCCCGACCGCACACTCGAACTAGAGTGAAACCGAGAGCTCAGGAGTGCAAGCGCGACCAGACTGAAAACTGGCGCTCCAGAGCACAGGCGAACCATACTGAAACAGGGAGCTCGGGAGCTCGGGAGCGCGCGTGGGAACCGGGGGCAGCGGGCAGTGTTAGAAGCACAAAGGACAGAGACTTACTGGCCCTGGAAGTGAGGGCTGGCACACAGGCTGTGGGGAGCACATCCCGGGTCGCTGCAGGGTTTTTAGCAGCACCAATTGAAACAGAGTTAAAGTGGCCAGAACATCAGTGGAGAACGGTCCGTAATCCCTCTGTTCTGAGACAGAGGCTGAGATTCGGCTACTGCTGCTCTGACTCTCAGAAGAGGCACAGCAAACCGCCAGGGAAAGCCGCCAGAGAACAAAAGCCTGGAAATACCGGCTCACAGGGTGCCCATCCCCATCCCCCCTCGCAGGGGACACAGAGACTCTACCCAAACAGGGTTTTCTGAGTACCTGCAGGCAGGCCCCTCCCCCAGAAGGCAGGCTGAAAAATCAAGAAGCCCACAACCCGGAGCGCCTGAGTGGCGCAGTCACCAAGCACCTGTCTTCGGATTAGGGTGTGATCACAACGTTCCGGAAAGGAGTCCCTCATCGGGCTTCTCCACCGGGAGCCTGCTTCTTCCTCTCCCACTCCTCTGCTTGGGTTCCCTTTCTTGCTGACTGTCTCTCTCTCTCTCAAATAAATAAATAAACTCTTTAAGGAAGAAGCCCACATCCCTAAGATCTCTATAAAACAAGGGCGCACGGCCTGGGTCCCAGTCAACACTTGGGCTCTGGACAACCCTGCAATCTCTCTTCATCAGAATGACGAGAAGGAGAAGTCCCCCCCAGCAAAGAAAAGATAATGAGTCTGTGGCCTCTGCCACAGAATTGGCCTCGGCCACAGAATTAATACATATGGATGTATCCCAATTATCAGAAATGGAATTCAGAGCAACAATGGTCAAGATGATGAGTAAACTTGAAAAAAGCATCAGAGAAAGCGTTGCTGAGAATATAGAATCCCTAAGGGCAGAAATGAGAGCGAATCTGACAGAAATTAAAAATTCTATGAGCCAAATGCAGTCAAAACTAGAGGCTCTGACGGCCAGGGTCACCGAGGCAGAGGAACGCGTTAGCGAATTGGAGGATGGGTTAGTAGAAGAAAAAACGAAAATAGAAGCTGGTCTTAAAAAAATCCACGCCCACGAATGTAGATTACGGGAGATTACTGACTCTATGAAACGATCCAATGTCAGAATCATCGGCATCCCTGAAGGGGTGGAGAAAAACAGAGGTCTAGAAGAGATATTTGAACAAATTGTAGCTGAAAACTTCCCTAATCTAGCAAGGGAAACAAGCATTCGTGTCCAAGAGGCAGAGAGGACCCCATCCAAGCTCAACCAGGACAAACCTACGCCACGGCATGTCATAGTGCAATTCGCAAATATTAGATCCAAGGATACAGTATTGAAAGCGGCCAGGGCAAAGAAATTTCTCACGTACCAAGGCAAAGGTATCAGGATTACGTCAGACCTGTCTACAGAGACCTGGAATGAGAGAAAGGCTTGGGGGGGCATTTTTAAAGCTCTTTCAGAGAAAAACATGCAGCCAAGGATCCTTTATCCAGCAAAGCTGTCATTCAGAATTGATGGAGAAATAAAGACGTTCCAAAATCGCCAATCATTAACCAATTTCGTAACCACGAAACCAGCCCTACAGGAGATATTAAGGGGGGCTCTATAAAGGTAAAAAGGCCCCAAGAGTGATACAGAGCAGCAAGTCACAACCGATACAAAGACTTTAAAGAGAAATGGCATCATTAAAATCATATCTGTCAATAATCTCTATCAATCTAAATGGCTTAAACTCTCCCATAAAACGCCACAGGGTTGCAGATTGGATAAAAAGACATGACCCATCCATTTGCTGTCTACAAGAGACTCATTTTGAACCCAAAGATGCATTCAGACTTAGAGTAAGGGGATGGAGTACCATCTTCCACGCAAATGGACCTCAAAAGAAAGCTGGAGTAGCAATTCTCATATCAGATAGACTGGATTTTAAACTAGAGGCCATAGAGAGAGATACAGAAGGGCACTATATTATTCTTAAAGGAAGTATTCAACAAGTGGATATGACAATTATTAATATATATGCCCCCAACAGGGGAGCAGCAAGATACACAAGCCAACTCTTAACCAAAATAAAGAGACATATAGATAAGAACACAGTAATAGTAGGGGACCTCAACACCCCACTATCAGAAATAGACAGAACACCCTGGCAAAAACTAAGCAAAGAATCAAAGGCTTTGAATGCCATACTCGACGAGTTGGACCTCATAGATATATATAGAACACTACACCCCAGAACCAAAGAATACTCATTCTATTCAAATGCCCATGGAACATTCTCAAGAATAGATCATGCTCTGGGACACAAAACAGGTCTCAGCCAATACCAAAAGATTGAAATTATCCCCTGCATATTCTCAGACCACAACGCTCTGAAATTGGAACTCAACCACAAGGAAAAACCTGGAAGAAACTCAAACACTTGGAGGCTAAGAACCATCCTGCTCAAGAATGACTCGATAAACCAGGAAATCAAAAAACAAATTAAACAATTTATGGAGACCAACGAGAATGAATACACAACGGTCCAAAACCTATGGGATACTGCAAAGGCAGTCCTAAGGGGGAAATACATAGCCATCCAAGCCTCACTCAAAAGAATAGAAAAATCTAAAATGCAGTTTCTATATTCTCACCTCAAGAAACTGGAACAGCAACAGAGGGACAGGCCTAACCCACTGACAAGGAAGGAGTTGACCAAGATTAGAGCAGAAATCAATGAATTAGAAACCAGAAGCACAGTAGAGCAGATCAACAGGACTAGAAGCTGGTTCTTTGAGAGAATCCATAAAATTGATAGACCACTGGCAAAACTTGTCCAAAAACAAAGAGAAAGGACTGAGATTATTAAAATTATGACTGAAAAGGGAGAGGTCACGACCAGCACCATTGAAATTGCAAGGATTATTAGAAACTTTTATCAACAGCTATATGCCAAAAAACTAAACAATCTGGAAGAGATGGAGGCCTTCCTGGAAACCTATAAACTACCAAGACTGAAACAGGAAGAAATAGATTTCTTAAATAGGCCAATTAACTATGAAGAAATTGAGTCAGTGATAAACAACCTTCCAAATAATAAAACTCCAGGCCCAGACGGTTTTCCTGGGGAATTCTACCAAACATTCAAAGAAGAAATAATACCTATTCTCCTAAAGCTATTTCAAAAAATAGAAACAGAAGGAAAGCTACCAAACTCATTCTATGAGGCTAATATTACCTTGATCCCCAAACCAGGCAAAGACCCCCTCAAAAAGGAGAATTACAGACCGATTTCTCTAATGAATATGGATGCCAAAATCCTCAACAAGATCCTTGCTAATAGAATCCAACAGTACATTAAAAGGATTATCCATCATGACCAAGTGGGATTCATACCTGGGATGCAAGCATGGTTCAACACTCGCAAATCAATCAATGTGATACATCATATCAACAAGAAAAGACTCAAGAACCATATGATCCTCTCAATTGATGCAGAAAAAGCATTTGACAAAATACAGCATCCTTTCCTGATTAAAACCCTTCAGAGTGTAGGAATAGAGGGTACATTTCTCAATCTCATAAAAGCCATCTATGAAAAGCCTACTGCAAGCATTATTCTCAATGGGGAAAAGCTGGAAGCCTTTCCCTTAAGATCAGGAACACGACAAGGATGCCCACTCTCGCCACTATTATTCAACATAGTACTAGAAGTCCTTGCAACAGCAATCAGAAGACAAAAAGGGATCAAAGGTATCCAAATCGGCAAAGAAGAAGTCAAACTGTCTCTCTTTGCAGATGACATGATACTCTATATGGAAAACCCAAAGGAATCCACTCCCAAACTATTAGAAGTTATAGAACAATTCAGTAAGGTGGCAGGATACAAAATCAATGCCCAGAAATCAGTTGCATTTCTATACACGAATAACGAGACTGAAGAAAGAGAAATTAGGGAATCCATCCCATTTACAATAACACCAAAAACCATACGTTACCTTGGAATTAACTTAACCAGAGACGTAAAGGACCTATATCCTAGAAACTATAGATCACTTTTGAAAGATATTGAGGAAGACATAAAAAGATGGAAAAATATTCCATGCTCATGGATTGGAAGAATTAACATAGTTAAAATGTCCATACTACCCAGAGCAATCTACACTTTCAATGCTATCCCGATCAAAATACCGAGGACATTTTTCAAAGAACTGGAACAAATAGTCCTTAAATTTGTATGGAACCAGAAAAGGCCCCGAATCTCCAAGGAACTGTTGAAAAGGAAAAACAAAGCTGGGGGCATCACAATGCCGGATTTCGAGCTGTACTACAAAGCTGTGATCACAAAGACAGCATGGTACTGGCACAAAAACAGACACATCGACCAATGGAACAGAATAGAGAACCCAGAAATGGACCCTCGGCTCTTTGGGCAACTAATCTTTGATAAAGCAGGAAAAAACATCCGGTGGAAAAAAGACAGTCTCTTCAATAAATGGTGCTGGGAAAATTGGACAGCTACATGCAAAAGAATGAAACTTGACCACTCTCTCACACCATACACAAAAATAAACTCCAAATGGATGAAAGACCTCAATGTGAGACAGGAATCCATCAAAATTCTAGAGGAGAACATAGGCAACAACTTCTATGACATCGGCCAGAGCAACCTTTTTCACGACACATCGCCAAAGGCAAGAGAAATAAAAGATAAAATGAACTTATGGGACTTTATCAGGATAAAGAGCTTCTGCACAGCCAAGGAAACAGTCAAAAAAACTAAGAGACAGCCCACGGAATGGGAGAATATATTTGCAAAGGACACCACAGATAAAGGACTGGTATCCAAGATCTACAAAGAACTTCTCAAACTCAATACACGAGAAACAAATAAACAAATCATAAAATGGGCAGAAGATATGAACAGACACTTTTCCAATGAAGACATACAAATGGCTAACAGACACATGAAAAAATGTTCAAAATCATTAGCCATCAGGGAAATTCAAATCAAAACCACACTGAGATACCACCTTACGCCAGTTAGAATGGCAAAGATAGACAAGGCAAGAAACAACAATTGTTGGAGAGGATGTGGAGAAAGGGGATCCCTCCTACATTGTTGGTGGGAATGCAAGTTGGTACAGCCACTCTGGAAAACAGTGTGGAGGTCCCTTAAAAAGTTAAAAATTGAACTACCCTATGACCCAGCCATTGCACTACTGGGTGTTTACCCCAAAGATACAGACGTAGTAAAGAGAAGGGCCATATGCACCCCAATGTTCATAGCAGCATTGTCCACAATAGCTAATTCGTGGAAGGAGCCGAGATGCCCTTCAACAGATGACTGGATTAAGAAGCTGTGGTCCATATATACAATGGAATATTACTCAGCTATCAGAAAGAACGAATTCTCAACATTTGCTGCAACATGGACGGCACTGGAGGAGATAATGCTAAGTGAAATAAGTCAAGCAGAGAAAGACAATTATCATATGATTTCTCTCATCTATGGAACATAAGAACTAGGATGATCAGTAGGGGAAGAAAGGGATAAAGAAAGGGGGGGTAATCAGAAGGGGGAATGAAACATGAGAGACTATGGACTATGAGAAACAAACTGAGGACTTCAGAGGGGAGGGGGGTGGGGGAATGGGATAGACTGGTGATGGGTGGTAAGTAGTGCACGTATTGCATGGTGCACTAGCTGTAATACGCAACTAATGGAGCATAGAACTTTGCATCGGAATCCAGGGATGTACTGTATGGTGACTAACATAATATAATAAAAAATCATTAAAAAAAAATAGGTGTTTGAGGCAGAAGGAAAAGACCTTAAGACAAAAATTAACTTGGTGTACTCAAAAAATATCAAGTCGGCCAGTGTGAACAGGGCGGAGTAAATGACAGCAACAGATGAAGTTGGAGGGCTTGCTCGGACATACAACACAGAACTGGTAGAGCGTTCAGAGTGTAATGTTTCGCCACCGAAGAGCTCGGAGCAGGGATGAGGGATGAACTAAACCATGCTTGTTTCTTCTGAATTCCTTGAAATTGAATTAAAAATTTACATAAAGCAAAATAAGAACATCTGAAGTATATAGATCAATGACTTTTTACAAAAATATACACCATGTAACCCCCGGTCAGAATTATGCTTTTAAAAGATCATTGTAGGGAGTCAGCGAAATTAAAACAAAAGAAAAGAACCTGGAGACTAGTTAGGAAGAAATGACTATAGTTTATGTAAAAGAGATAATGCACAATTAAACTAGGATGGTAAATCTTTGAAGTGATGAGGAAAGGAAAACTGGAAATTGCAATTTATGTTTCAAGGTAGAGCGAATAGGCCTTTTCTTTTTTTTCTGTATTGCATACGGGTGGGAGGAAATAAGCAGTGTACAGGATGACTCCAAAGTTGTGGTTCTGAACAATGGTAGTAATTGCTGGTACTGTTACTGAGACACAGGAAGAGTGATTGAGAGAGAAATACTAAGAATTCTGTTCTGGCATGTCGAGTTTACACCGTCCTTTAGAATCCCTGGATTCTGAAGCTCTAGGGGGAGGCTGGATGAAGTTGTTTATAAATGGTAAGAGTAGACAGAGAAAGGCAGAGGACAAAAAGCAGTAGAGCTAGCAAATGCCTAGGAAGGAAAAGCCAGGGAAGTAGACGGCAAAACCGGAGACTACGAACTTTAGCAATGCATGAGCGTGCACGTGCAATTCTCTGTGGAAGAATTCTCTATGAGGCAGTTGTTAGGGGCTGAATTTGTCCACCCCCCCCAAAAAATATTGTTTGTTAAAATCCTAACCCCTGCACCTCAGAACATGACTATATTTGAAGATGACCAACTGTAAGATAAGGAGAGAGACCTCAGAAGAAATCAGCCTGCCGACACCTCGACCTTGGGCTTTTCGCCTCTAGAATTGTGAGAAAATAAACTTTTGTTGTGTAAACTACCTAGGCACTTTGTTATGGCAGAAAAAGAAAGAGATACTAAGAGAAACCAGTGTGTTTAGCAAAGACTGCTGACTTTTTTCCAATATACATTCTCCCCTACTGCCTCTTCCAAGTGCTAACTCAAGTAAGTTTTAGCTAAAATACATATAGTCTCCCTTGTATGATGTGATTAAGTTTTGACCAATAAGATATGCAAAATGTCTTCCAAGATATACTTAAAGAGAGATGCACACCCTTTTAACGCTTTCCTCTTTCTTACAGTCTGGAATGTGGACATGATCCTTGGCGATTCAGCAGTATTTGGTAGAATGTAGCTTGCTGAGAACAGCAGAGCAACAAGAAAGAAGCATGGTCCTTGATGCCATGAAATGACCTAATGGTCCTAGAAATAAACTTGTCTTGTTTGTCACCATTATTTTTGGTGTTTTTTTTTTCCTGTTACTCATAACCAAATCATTTTAACTACGTATCTCCAAAGGCATATTTTTGGTAGTATAAACACATGCAATACAATGAAGGATGTTTCATTTTTCAATACTCATTTCAATAAAATTCAATAAAATTCAGACTTTGAATTTGGGCACATGCAGTGGTACGACTTGTGCATTACACAAGTGCATGCGACCTTATTCACACCGGGGTCCAGGGAATGGCACCCCTGGAGTTGTACGGCGACCTGGAGTCTGATGATGTCTATTTAACACTAAAATCTCTTTCACTTCCCATAAGGATAAACATTGTACTTTTAGAAACTACTGTTTAGAAAAAATAAACATGTCTATTATAAATTAACCTCACTTTCTTATTAATCACATGGCATCTATTTACTCTTGAAATATAATAATGCATGTGTATAACACTATTCAGTCTACAAATTCTGCTTTGGATACATGTGGGCTGTGAATGTCTTACAGGAGCTGTGACCACCTCCCCCCTCCTGACACCCACCCCAGCCCCTCACCCTCAGAGTCCAGGGTCCAGGAATTAGAGCTACTAACAGAATATTTGAATTGTGAGAATGCTTCAGTTCATATAAAATGGGCAATTTAAGGTAACATTTTAAGTATAAGGGCTTTGGAATCAGAGAGACATAGGTTTCAGTTTCTTTTCCATTACTTACTGTTACTAAGAATTAAGGCCTCTGTGACCCTTGATATTAAAAATGTGGATTCTGATAGTTGGAGGATCACATCAGATTCATGTATAAGCACTCAATATAGAAACTGTCAGACAGCAAGTGCCAGTACCTGCTAGCTATTATTACTGGCAGTGATAGTGATGTTAGTGATTCAGTGAATGATAATACCAACAGTCTCTGACTATGATTCAACAGATGATTTTTCAACTTTACAATGCTGTAAAAGCAATACACATTCAATAGAAACCATACTTTGAATTTTGAAAGTGGATCTCACATTTGGGTGAGATGATTTTGCCCAACTGTGGCCTAATATAAGTGTTCTGAGCATGATTAAAGTAGGCTAGGTTAAGCTATGACGTTGGGTAGGTTAGGTGTATAAATGCATTTTCCCCTTTTATTTTCAATTTACGATGGGTTTACCAAGATGTAACCCCATCACATATCAAGGGAGATCTGTAGTCCTTCTTCATTTTGCAGATGAATAGACTGAAACTGAGACAATCTGAGTTATGACCCCAGGTGTCTGTTCCACTTTTGCCAACTAACTGCTAACTCCATGCTCTGACCCTTAAGTATCACAGGGAAGCAGACTCTGGCAGTGAGACTTCCCATCCAAAGCAGCTGCTATAACAGAATTATTGCCATTATTATCTCTTAAACTTTGCCTTTCAAGTGCCTGCTTTGTTGAGCAAGACTTGTATGCTTTTAAGCAAATAATAATGTTGATGACAGATGCAGAAATAATGTGTTTTATATTGAAAGCCTAATCCTTTAAAACAAATTACCTCAGATCAACAATTATTTTCAACAATTTCCCAAGATTTGAACAGGTTTTAAATTGGGAAACGTTTTCTGTACAGACATTGCACTGCTACCTCCCCGAATGCTTCAGATTTATTTGCAGCAAATAAAATGCTCACAAATTACCATCTCAACTTAGTTAGGGCCTTACACAGTAAGGAAGTATGTTTCTTTAACAGAGGAAAAGATTGAGAGTTTCAGGGGTCAGATTTATTTAACACTTAGCCAAGGTGACAGAGCTAGGAACAACTACATGTTGACTAGCAATCATTACTCTTGATTTGGGTTTTTAGAAATCATGACAAAGTTTGGATATATGCAAAATACTTTTTTATTATGTTCAATTAACCACTGTGTAGTACATCATTAGTTTTTGATGTAGTGTTCAATGATTCATTAGTTACATATAATAAATAGCTTCATGACTACCAGACCTTAGATGTATACCTTGATGATTCTAACCATGTCATTTTCCACATTCTCAGACCCTGAATATATAGGCACAAACATCCAAATCTTAACTTTTGGACCAGAAATTAATTTCAGTTAAATATACCCAGTATAAATCATCATCTTACTTTCTAAGTTGAATCCACCCTTACATAAAGTATATACTCAGTGAATGGTACATCAAGTGAGTGAAGAATTGAAATTCAAGTTTTGTTTGTTTTAAGTAGGCTCCATGCCTAGCATGGAGCCCAACATGGGGCTTGAACTGATGACCCTGAGATCAAGACCTGAGCTGAGATCAAGAGTTGCATGCTTAACTGATGACTCAGCCACCTAGGCACCCTGAAATTCAAGTATTTCTTAATGGGGGAACTTACTCTCCTACAGAAAACAAAATATCTTGCTTTATTTTTTTATTTTTATCTTGTTTTATTTTAACTCCAGTATAGTTAACATAGTGTTAAATTAGTTTCAGGCATACAATATAGTGATTCAGCAATTCCATATATTACTCAGTACTCATCAGTATNGAAAACAAAATATATTGCTTTATTTTTTTATTTTTATCTTGTTTTATTTTAACTCCAGTATAGTTGTGTTAAATTAGTTTCAGGCATACAATATAGTGATTCAGCAATTCCATATATTACTCAGTACTCATCAGTATCTCCTTAATTCCCATCACCTTTTCACCCATCTCCCCTACCCATCTCCCCTCTGATAACTATAGAGAACAAACAGATGGTTAAGAGTCAGTTTCTGGTTTGTGTTTTTTTCCTTTGTTCATTTGTTTTGTTTCTTAAATCCCAAATGAGTGAAAAAATCATAGAGTATTTCTTTCTCTGACTGATTTATTTCACTAGCATTATATTCTCTAGATCCATCCATGTTGCAAATGGCAAGATTTCATTCTTTTTTATGGCTGAATAATATTCCATTGTGTATATGCATATACACACACACACACCACATCTTCTTTATCCATTCATCTATCAATGGACATGGGCTGCTTCCATATTTTGGCTGTTATAAATAATGTAATAAACATAGTGGTGCACATATCCTTCCGAGTGAGTGTTTTCATATTCTTTGGGTAGATACCCAGTAGTGTGATTACTGGATCATATGGTAGTACTATTTTTAACTTTTTGAAGAACTTCCATACTGCTTTCCACAGTGGCTGCACCAGTTTGCATTCCCAACAACAGTGCCGAGGGTTCTTTTTCCTCCACATCCTCACCAACACTTGTTTCTTGTCTTCTTGATTTTAGCCATTCTAATAGGTGTGAGGTGATATCCCATTGTGGCTTATCTTTTTTAAGTAATTAAATAAGGGTGTGTGGTGAAAAGAAACTTTCATATTTATCCCTACACTTTCCACATTTCAGAGACAAATCATGTTTAGCCACTTCTGGCTTTTTTCCCCTCCTCAATAATTGTACTATTAATATGTTAACTTTTAGCTTATTACCTTCAGACCTTGTCTACTAACTTCGTGTTATGGGGGCTTGAACTCTCTGCCCTCCCACCCCCCTTCCTCCACCTTAGTACAGTGATCTCTGCAACCTCAAACATCATCTTTAAATTCTGCCTTTTGTTCATCAATTATAGAAGGTCTCTCTTGATGTCCTTCTCTGTCCAATCTAATATCTTCCTTCATTTTCTTCTACATCCCTTCCTCCATCAACTATAACTTTACACTGGCATTTACTTTTTCTCTTGTAATCATTTAAAATGTTTTTGTATAATTTATCTGTTAGTGTATTTAAAAGTTGAGTACCAGGAAACTATGTTTCCATTAGTATGGCGATGTAGCTATTTTTCCTTGAAACATCAAGCAGTATACAAACATTACATTTCCTTCTGTATAGGTCAATACCTTGGGCTCCCAGGTCTCTCCTGTAAAGTTCAAGTAAGAGTTTTATTGCTTTCATTTTAAGTTTCAATGGATTTTTTTTTTTGTAATTTACCAATGGTATTTATCAGAACCCTGAGTTCTTCTAAGCTCTAGTTCATTCTATCACTTATGTCAAAACCCCTTTATCCCAGACACCTCCTTCCTAGAATCTACTTGAAGGTTTATAGTGAATATTAATGAAAACATGAAGAGTGATTAGCACCATATTTGACACTACTAGTTAACCATCAGTGTTATTTATATTATTAATATAATAGCACTATTATTGGTAGTACCATAATGCTATTAAGTTTTCAGGGGACAGAGGTGCTATTAAAGCTCGTTTTTCTTGTTTACTATTATATCTGTTATCTGACACAGCCTAGTTGACAAATAATTGATGCATATTTTGTAATGATCTTTAAGAATTTTTTTAAAGTTGCTTAGTTGTCTCAATGTTTAACATTTCACATAATCAGCAGGATCTTTAGTATAATAAAAATGTAAATGAATGTTATTTTTAAAATTTATCTATATTTTTAAAGATCACTTGGGAAAATATATTTCAATATTCTCTAAAATTTTTAATGTATCTGCTCAAACTAACTCATCCACAAAGTCACATGATGAAAAGAAATAATTTCTTATACACTTACAGTGACTAGATCTTTATATAGACTACATTGTATTCACTGCTCTGTCCTATTGAATTAAAGCAAGTTAAATTTGTTACATGCTGGCAATTTTATGAGTACAGTGCATGAGATTAGCAATAATTTAGAATTTTTCTTTTGGCCTATAAGTGAAAGCCTATTGTTTTCTGCTCTGTGGAAAAATTGCAGGTTCTGAATTCTTCCATAGTTTTTCAGAGTAATTTCAGGGTATGAGCTTTTAAAATGTTCAAACACCAATTTTCGGAGAAGTGAATAAAAAATAATGTACTTTATGATATATATTAATTAATAATTAAAATTGTGACTAATTATAAATTCTCATGTACTTGTAAGAAGTAATATAGGGAGCTCCGTTAAGCCCTTTGCCAGTTTCCTCCAGTGGTAACATTGTTCATAACTACAGTGTGATATCACAATCAGGAAATTGACGTTGATACAATCGGCTGACCCTGTTCTGATTTTGCTAGTTCTAAATGCACTCCTGTGTTTGTGTGCATGCACATAATTTATCATAAGTGCAGAGTTTTGTAACCATCACCAGAGGCAAGATATAAAGCATAACTATCACTTGCTGTTGTTTTTTGACTTTGGATTTTTTTATCACTAAGATTTAAAAGAAAAAATTGAGTGTCCTAGAAGCTTTCCTGTCTTTTACAGATAAGATCCAACCAATCCCAAACACGGCTGTAAGTAGCTCTTGGTTTCCCTCAAATGTTGATAAAATACATCTTTCTAATTCAACCAGAATTTGTCGGCAACTCTGAAAACTCCAATGAGCTTTGGGGGAAAATATCTGACAAGTATATTTCTAGCTTCTGATTTTTTTTAATGAAATGCCTGAGTAGCTGTCTTAACATGAAATGTATTCAGTTGCCTTATTTTTCCAGGTAGCCTTTTGAGAATCAGGTATCCCTCCGTATTCCTCAGGACTCCATATCCTCACCAACCCCAAGGCAAGCAAAAATGAAAGAGAAATTAAAGAAACATCATGATGGTGCTGGTCTGCATGAAAACACCATGATTATCTTTTTCTAATCAGATGGGAGTAATTTTCTTGCTCTCCAATGGACTAATTTTCTTCACTCTTCCCCTCCTCCCATCAGGTATCTAGCTGCTAAATGTTTACAGATTAATTTGTATGAAATGGTCCTTTAGCAACAATCGCTCACAGGATCAAATTCCTTTGCTCTTAGATTCAGACTTTTTTTTCCTGATGTTATGCCCGTATTTTAAATAAAGATTTAAAATTGAAAATAAAACTCAAGTCCCAGAATGCAGCCTACATAAGGTCATAGCTTTTAAAATCAATTTTAAAGACCATGGTTTTTAGACAGATATAAAGTGTTTTCAAGCCCCAGAATATTTTATGTGTTTTAGATCACATCTATACAACAGAAAAATTTATATCAGCTGATTAGTTTAAAAAAATGCAGTTTCGGTCTGCTGTCAAAGTCAAGTCAATAGGTCACCAGACTTTGCTGTCTACCTCTCTACAACTCTGACTTCTATGCCCTGTAAGCTGAAGTAATTGATGCCAAGAGTGATAGGGAATGGCAATAATGAAAGGTTCATGGTGTAACAAGACTGGCCTTTTTTGGCACTGATTGATTCTATGATTTTGTCAAATCAAAGACAGTTTAAAGAATTAGCTTTCCATTCTGTCAAATGATTATTACCTTGCGAACTTGATTAATCAGTTGGTTTTATTCTCAAATTATAGCCAGTTGAGAGGTTGTAGAGGACTCTAATGCAAAGGCAAACCACGACTTCCCATAAACAGAAGAGGGTGAACAGTGGACCACTTTTCTTAGTGAGGAAGAGATGACTGGAGGTAGGAGGTGGCAGAATTTCCCAAACTAGCCCCTTCTCCAACCACAGCAGCCATGGCTTTTCAGCCATAGGATCTGCAAAATGTGTCAGTAAGTCCCCAACTACCAGATCTTTGCCACAGTTTTGTTGTTGTTGCTCTACCTGGTTCCCAGAAAGCTCCAGGTTAAGGGAAAACTGTTTTTCAATTATTGATTTAGTTGCAAAAATCTGGTGTCAGGACCCTAGTGACCAAAGCTGTTATGCCTTCACCAACCCAAAGGGCAAGACTTTACCTAGGTCAACTGTGTTATCAAAATGCCACAAATCTCTCCAGGCAACTGAAGGGAGGAGGTATTAAACCTGATATTATTCAACATCATCATACCAGTCATTCTGGATGTTTGCAATGGACTTCGATTTCCCCAGACCCTTGTCAGATAGGCAGAAAAAGATCACTATCTTCATTTTACAGATCATCAATGTATTAGGGTTCTCCAGCAACAGAACCCATAGGATACATCTATATATACAGATATAGATAGATGAGACTGAGACAGACAGACAGAAAGGGGGAGAGAGAGAGAATGAGAAAATGAATGAGTAAGAAGGTCCAGGATAGCTGATGGTTTAGTTTTAGTCCAAGCCTTAAGACCTGAAAACCAAGAGAACAAATGGTGTGGTTCCGAACCAAAGCCTGACATGCTGAGACCCAGGAAGAACGGATTCAGTTTGGGCCCAAAAGCAGGAAAAAGATGATACCCCAGTTAAACGGCAATCAGGTAGTGGGAATCCTCATTCACTCTAGGGTGGGGAGTGGGGTGAGCATTTTTGTTCTATTCAGGCATTTGATTGATTGGATGGGGCCCAGCCGCATTAGGGAGGGTAATCTGCTTTTCTCAGTCTACTGATTTAATCTCATCCCAAAACACACAGAATGACATTTGACCAAATATTTGGATACCCATAATCCAGTCAAAGTCAACACAAAAAAAATAACCATCACCATGTGTCAACTAATCTTATCGTGGTAATCATTTCTCAACATATGTATATTGAATCATCACGTCGTACACCTTAAATTTACATAATGTTATATATTAATTATATCTCAATAAAGCTGGAAGAATTAATCATCATGTTATTTCAACATGTGCATGAAACACACACCACTAGAAACATCTGCATTCCCCGCAGTCTATTTTGTAAACTTCGTATTTAGTGACAGTAAACCTGGGTTGACAGAGAGGCCAGCAGAGGATTTGCATGAATATTTTGCCTATTTGTGATATACGGTATCACATTCCTGTGGGAAATATTGTTTGGCATAATCCGCGGTGCTCCCATCTTTCAGATTAATTGTTCTGACCTTGGTCTACAAGCATAAACAGAAATGTATTTCAGATAATGTTAGTTCCCATCATAATTATATTCTGTGCACATTCAGGTGGAGAGGAGTTAAGGAGCATCTGTGTTTGCCAGCAGGAGCAAGAAACCTTGAACCAAAAACAAATGCATAAATCTCATCTTAGGTAGGATGCTAGCTATTAGATGAACACTGACCATGGACAGAGAGATGTGCAATTGCAAATCTTCATCTCAACCAAAACTACAGCATCCAGAAGACAACATTAATGATAAATTACCATAATCTTGTGCCTATAAAATGAATCTTCTGAACCGGCTTGAAAACCTTTGTGTGATTACATCTATTAGATACTGGGTATGATAAACACCTTTTAATATATTTTACAATTTGCTGCAGTCTTGCCTGTGTTTAAAAAAGCAACAACAACTGTCAAATGAGTATGTATTGACAGTACTGCGAATCACACTGCATTTTTCAAAGCTAATTCTATTGGGGAAATTTATGAAATTATGACAATATGGTGATTGATAACAATAGTAAAGAAACTTAGGGTCCTAAAAGTAACTTTGCAATTTATAAACATTTGGTTTACAAATATTTACCAAACCTGCTATATATGAAAAAAATAAATGTGTATCTGTTTTTTTAATTGTGCATGTTTATTTAAAAATGTGTGTTAAAATAATATAAATTGGGAAGGGGGTGAGCATGTTCCAGTTTCACACAAGGAAATGGATTGACTGGGATGATTGGAGAAATAATCGTTCCTCTAGCAGAGAAAATACTCACAGGTTTGACACAACCAAGACAAGCCATCCACAATGAAGCCCATTTTTCATTTTGCTTTGACAGTGCATGGGGGCAAGAAAAGCGGGGGGGGGGCGGGGGAGAGAAAGAGAGAAGAGCAAGAGAGGGAGGGAGGGAGAGAGAAGCTAGGAAGGAAGCTAGGAAGGAAGGAAGGAAAGTTGTGTCTGTCCAAGACATGGATCAGAACAAACCACAGGCAGGAGCCTGGTTTTCCCTTGCAGGGTATTTCCAGAAGCACAAAGCAAATCAAAATCATCTCTCAGAAGCTAAACAGATAGCTTTAAAACTTTTGAATCTATTCTGAAGTCGGAAGTAGCTGCAACACCTGTAGCAAGATTCACTGCAAAGGATGAGAAGCAAAAGGAAGAGGCAAATGGAATTTTGTGCAGACATAAAATTAAATAGGTGAGAAAAGTAAAAATTATTCTTATGGGTAAGAATAAAAGTCAATATTTAGCTAAGCAACGATTGATCACATCTGATTGAGTGGGTATATATGCCATCATTGTATTTAACTTTCTTTAAAATGTACTTCACTCTGAATCCTTCTGTTCATCACTGTAAAAGAATACAATATCTACCACTATTTTGCTAGGTATGCTTTTAATGAGTATAACTAAAACATGTGACTTCACTTCTCAGTTATATTGAGTAATCTCTATGCATCAACATCCAAAATATCAGCCTTTACATATTGTCAGCTTCTGAAAAAGCAGACAAGACTGCTGGGGGGGGGGGGATGCTATTTCTATTGAGCCACTTTTCATTTCCAAAGGTGCAAAATGTATTAGTCAAAATATTTTAAATTACATATGAATAAACCTAGCTGACACAAGCTTAAGTAAAGGGAAATTGAGCCATATAACTAGAAAGCCCAAAAGTGAAATTCAGGTATGTCTAGATCAAGGAGTTCAATGACCCTCCTTCCATATTTGGCTCCATTTCTTGCTGCTCTTTGCATACTGGCCTCATGTTCTCTTTCAACAAACTGACACTGTATGGAAAGATAGATGCTCTCTGGTCTATTTTAACAGCTTCCAATCTAAAAGGATGTGTTTCTCTCTCTTAACATCTAGGTATAAAATATCATGGAAAGGTTATTATCGACCCTGTTAAAAACAGGTGTTTATTGTACTGTTAGTGGGAAAATATATTCCATATTTAGAGGATCCTAGGGCATAATTCCTCTTGTCAAGAAATGAGACACTGATTAACAGACATGCTATGTTGCATGCTTAAAACATGGGGCTATCCATTGAAAAAAGGTATTGGAAAGGCGAAAACCATAGAATTCCACTGCTGTAAGTGGCCCAAAATTTCCATAAGACATATTAATTTATATTTTTTTCTCACTTAACTCCAGAATCCTGGGTTGTATAAGAATAGACATGTCCAATTCCAACATACTGCACATAGCCACCATTTATTCAAAGCACCACATTAAGCATTACAAAGTTATAAAAGAAAGAGAAAATAATTCTTTCAATGACCTTATAACCTATAAAGCTGTTATGGGGGAAAAACATGAAAATGCATTTTGAAAAAAGAAAAACAGTTATAAAATTATAATGAAGACTCCTTTCATCACATATTTTATTTATACTCCACAAACAAGTCAAAGATCTTATACAAATACAGGCTAGTTCTCCTGTATAAACAAGCATTTACTTATTTTCTTTATTTATTGACTTAATTATTTCTCTTCCCTGGGGTTCCATTTGGCAAATTAACACACCAGGACACTAAATGGTACTGAGGTGATCTTAAAGAATTTAGATACCTTTCAATTTGCCCGAAACCCAGTTTGCCCAAAGGTGACCTAATTAAGTAGGTTTTAAAACACTCCCAAGAGAAGGCTCATGTTGCTGCTGAATAGAAAGCTGTGATACAATATTTCCATTAAACAGTATCTATCGCCCTGTTTTTCTACATACATGGCTTAAGCAGCAGAGAAATCTGTGCAAGAATATCTAAGAGTAAGGACATCATGGGAGGAATTCAAACATCACGCTTCCACATAGACTTTATTCAACATCATGCTTACTGTGCCTTCCTTCTTTCATTAGCCTCTGGATTATAGATTTTTTTTAATGTGACTATTGGTCAATAAGTCAATAAGTTCCTGGAGTGCATTACATCTATCTGTCACTCTATATGTTTCTACAAATTGTTTTTTTTTTCTTCTTTCAGACTTGAAAGAGAAGAAGGTCATGCCAGAAATAAAATTACATCGGGAGAAAATGTTTGGACTATAAACCGTTCTGCATCATTGGAGAAAATATAGAAGTAAACATATTACCCAGGGAGGAGTCCTGCCGAGCCATCCAGAACCACTTTTACCAAAATATAATTACAGGGGCTGTAAATATATTTGCTTTAATGGCTGGTACTACACCTACAATTATAAGCACTCCATTTACCTGATGCAGCTCTGAACAAATAAAGCAATAAAGGGCTTTGAAATACTGGACAGCAGAGGGTGTTTCTTGTTGGTTCTCAGTGAGTTACACCCATGACGACAATCTCAGTGATAGGCCGTTAGCCTCATGCACTCGATGGTGATTCCACACCTGAAGTGCCACTGACTTCTCCAGACATACCCATCACTCTTGTTGTTTTGCCTTTTCTGACTGAATAGGTTATTTTTACTGCTTTTTCAAACTTAAGGTACCAAAGGATGCCAGAAGCAGTAAACAGAAATGTTCTTTAATCAAAAAACTTTCTATCTAGAATTTTATATACAGAGGAGAAATCTGAAGGATAAATACCCTTAGCCTTCTCACTAATCATAGATTTTAGCATAAATGAAGAGGTCACGTAGGAGATAAGACAGTAAGTAGGTTCAAAACTGCAGACCTGGGGCCTAAAGGAAATTTAGTACAAAAATGTGGAAACTGCAGAGCAAAATATCACAAGTCCATGATCCATTCCTTAAAAGCCAAATGAGTTTTAGAATTCAGAATTTTTCCAATTCAAAAAAGATAGCATAGTGTCCACACCATGTATTTCATAACCCCCCCCCCCCCCCCCCC
>NC_048218.1:47302162-47380768 GCF_002007445.2 Ailuropoda melanoleuca | reverse complement strand
CCAACCCCCCCCCCCCGCCCAGCTGATTGTTGCAAAGTACCAGCAATCAAACACTCCAACAGTCTGCAGTGACATTTAGGAATAGTCAAAGAGGGTCAGATAAAGGCTCAGGATGTATGCGTCAATTCACTTCAGGTTTTCCCACCACATATCTTTGCAGAAAACTTAGGGGAAAAAAAATCTTTGTTTTCAGAGCTGTTTTGGTGAGAGGAGAGGAGAGGAGAGGAGAGGAGAGGAGAAGAGGAGAGGAGCTTCACAAACCCGGCTGCTTCTTTTGCACAGACCTGTCTCCTCAGAGCCTTTCTGTCTCCTTCGCTAGTAGGCTCTGCCCAGACCTGCCCAATTCCCAGCTTCCATACAGCCCAGGCTCAAGCTGAGAATCCCGATGTACCTGTACGTACTTCCGGGGTGGAGTCTTTAAGCGCTTAACTCCACAAAGCATGTCTGTTATCATTTGCATTAAATTCCCCTACCACTTTTGAGTTAATTCTATTCAAAGAACCACCTACCATGAGAGTAAACATGTTTTGTGATGAGGCTGTTGAATAACCAGAATGCAAAAATATTTTTTAGATCAACTGTGCTATGCAGTGAAGTCACACCAATTCACCAAATTACTCAACAGATCTTGTTGAGGGATGGATTGGGGTAAGAAAGGGACATTCTATCGTCCAAACTCAAATGCTATTGTCTTAGTCCGTTCAGGTTGCTCTATCAAAATAGCACAGATGGGTGGCTTATAAACAACAGAAATTTATTTCTCACAGCTCTGGAGGCTGGAAGTCTGATGCCAGTGTGTCAGCACCGCCGGTGAGGCCTCTTCCTGGACGTAGGCTTGCGGCTGTGTACTCACACAGTGGAAGCGTCTACACTGCTTCTGTGGAGCGTCTTTTATAGGGGCGCCAATCCCATTCAAGAGGTCTCCACCCTCAAGGCCCTCCCCAGTCTCGCCTCCTAAAAACACCATCTTTGGGGGTTAGGATTTCAATATATGCGTTTGAGGAGGACACAACATTCAGACCACAGCAGTTGCTATCAAATATCTTACCTAGTCAATATTCCTATTTATTGTACACTTAGTACTTGTTGACATAAAGAGTTGGGAGGGCCCAATGCTAAAAAAAACACATATTTATGCATTTAACTTAGCTAATTCAATTCCATGCAGAGAAACGAAAGAGGGAAGGAGAAATAGCAATTTAAATAATGCAGGTGAATCTTGTCACCATTTTACTCAGTCGTGAATAATAGCCCAGCGTGACCATGAGATAAGAGGCACCTGCTCTAGCCTACAGGGTCTGGGTTCCGCGAGCCCACATCATGCACACGTGCTCTGTGCCTATTCTGATTCTAGTGTTTAAAGCTGCTATATGTTTGTTTGTTTGTTTGTTTGTTTGTTTTGTATCATATGGCCCCTAAAAATAAGCCAGATGCTTCATCTGGAGCTCACTTCACGAAACAAGAAGGAAAATGAGCTGTATAAAACTAATTTGGGTTGGGGTGCCTGGGTGGCTCAGATGGTTAAGTGTCTGCCTTAGGCTCAGGTCATGATTTCAGGGTCCTAGGATTGAGTGGCAGGCTCCCTGCTCAGCTCAGAGCCTTCTCCCCCTCCCTCTCTCTCTGCTCCTCCCCCTTGCTTGTGCTCTCCTGCACTCTCTCTCAGATAAATAAATAAAATCTTAAAAAAAAAAAAAAACGAATTCAGATTACTCTGGTACTACACCTTACGGGACATTTCAACTCTGACCATCTATGATTTTCTCCTTATGATCTTATTTTATAAGCCAATCTGAGAAAAGTGCAATTTGACTGCATATGTAAGTCATTCAAGGCATTAATGAACATTCATTATTAGCAGATGATTTTGTTTAAGGACAGATTAAGATAAGAAACAAGCATGCTGTAGGCTAAATGCAAATATACAGATGATTCAGAAAAAAGCAAAAGGCAAACACATGCATTTTTAAATTCACTGCTTCCCTTGCACAGAGCCTGGAGATTTATATGGAAATGCAGACTCCTCTCCAAAATGCGGTATTCTTTAAGGCTACCAAGTCTTGACGATAATACTACAAAAATCGGGAAATGTGCTAATGAGACAATTGCTGCATTTTTACGGGTCATTCTTAGACCACAGATCATTTGTATCCATCATGTCTTACTCCATTGTGTGACAGTTCATGGATGTGTCATAATGATACTAATATTCCTTTACACAAACTTATGCTAAAATTTGGTTAATGCAGAAGCTACTAATTTCCTTCTCAACTCTTATTAAAGAATATTGGTCAGGGCTTTTGTGGCTTTTATTCTACTTTGGAATTTTTCTTAAAAAAACACTTTCACTGAGATTTCTCATTTGTTATTTATATCTAATGAGCATAGAATTAGCCCTTTTATTGCCTCCTGTGTAAATCAAAACAGTAGATTAAATATTTAAGATCCTATCTGACCCTAATAGTATATGAATTTATGAATCATGTATTGAAAAAGAACTTGAGAACCTGTGACCTATTCTATACAAGTCCCTTCAAATGCATATCAATGTAACATTACATGCTGGGCTTCATAGATGGGATAGTTGAAATCGAGGCCTTAACTCTCCAAATCAACAGCTAAAAGCTCTACTCTGACAATTTTTAGAATTTACCTTAAGAAAGAAAATTATTGAGCTTCCTTCACTACTTCAATTCCCAGCAAAGCAGGACTCCGAACACATTTTAAAAATGTTAAGACGTATGAAAAACACTAAGAGAGTCAGGACACTTGCATTTGAGATCTCTCCCTGACATTTTCCAGTTCTACAGCCCTAAGCAAGTCACTGAATTTCTCCAAGTCTTAATTTCTCCAGTTATAAAATGGGAATAACCATTTCTATTCATCTATCAACTCACTGTAGGTGTGAGAGCATTTCGTAAACATGATCCCAAGTCCTATTCACATGGAAGGAAAAATTAAAACTGCTGTGCACCCCTCCCTCAGGAAATTATTTCTCCCAGGAAATATTAGGAACCTCGACTTAAATGAAAAATTTCAGAAAAATGTAAATCAGCACTCAATGTGGGTTTCCTTCAAATGTGCATCCCCTGTGCACAACTCCTTAGCTTAGGCCTAACAAGGGGGTGGCCCCGATGGGGGTTTTATGTGTATACAGTTGATACCTTATTTCCTTCCGAAGACTGGTGACAAATTTAGAACATTTTCATTGTTCAGTGAAAGAAACAGACAAGAAACATAGAGGCAGTTCATCCGCTTGCCTTCCAAAGGAAACTTCTTTAAATTTAAAGGCCTCTAGAGAAGAAAATGCTATTAATGCACTCCAAGGCTACTTTTTAAGGTGTAATACCTTCTACTACCAGGAAATTCTCTCCTGTATTGTCTAACCTAACCAGAATCTTTCTTGCTTCTATGTCTTACATTCATATAAGATGTTGGGAACTATTAGGAAAATTTGAAACCTTAAATAAAGCTACAAAAAATTTGCAGGTGAAAGAAAATAAATGAAAAATAAGGCTAATTCGAAAATAATTTATTTTGTGTTATTGGAAACCTAACAATTAATAGGACTCAGAACTGAAAATTTAGAAAAAGATCCATATGTGGTGAAAGAAGATGGGTTAAGTTTTTTAAGCCTGAAATTTCCGATACATCTCAGCAGATAAGTTTCTAACCAGGAGCCCAATTTCTCATAAAGCATTATGGTACTAATTTCCACTTATTACAAAACAGCTTTTTTGCCTGTATGACATTGCCTCTTGGACCCCATACATGACTTTAATTAAGATCTAACTTATTCATGACTATAATTCAGATCTAACAACCAGTCTAGTCAGATCAGGGTAATTAGTCCCAGAGGGTATTTTCAGAGAGCTCATTTTTCTTTTCATCTTTATATTTTGGGAAACAACTTGGGGTACTGGTTCACTTGAGGAATTCTATAATTCAAAGAACTCAAAAATGTGGGAGTGAATTAGCTAAATAAATTATTTTAAAGAGATTCTGATATAGGGCTCGTGTGCTGGTTAATTTGGTTTGTGTGCCTTTACTGTGGTCCAGGACAGAAACAATAAGGATGATTAACCAACACCAAGCTAATAAACTTTTAACAGCCTGCTACCAAGTTTATTAGGAAATTTAAAGGCAAGAATTTAACCCTTCCATATCACATACCCACTTGAATTTCGGTGGATAGGAAAGCATTTAAATCCTCCTTATTTCTATTTTTGTTGCTGTTGTAGTTGTTATTGAGGACTCTATTAAGAACTTATATATCCAGTCAACTGGAGAGATAAAACATCTTATATTGGCCAGAGTGGGATAAAGCAAAGCTATTTTCTCATTTAAAGTGTTGCTACTACAGTGTTCTTTTTTTACACTGTCATTGTCTGATGCTATAGAACAGCCAAACTTATTCTTACTCTTCACTGTATTGAAGCCGCCTCAACATTATAAAAATCTGTCTTCCCATTTTGTCCCTCCCTATTACCCTTATTTTGTAACACATTATTGCCGTAATTCTAAATATCATAGCCAAGAACCCAGAGCCTCAAGGGCTTTTAGAATATAACTTATTAAATTCTTAGCCTAACATCTAGCTTAACTGTGTTTAGTTCAAAATATTCTAAAGAGCAGGGCATGGAACCAAGAATAATTTCAAAATCCAGAATTACTCAATGATACGCAATGCATGCTGTTTGGTCTATACCTCGTAGTCAAAAATTATTTAACCTTTCTAATCATTTCTAAGGGGGGGTGGACATGAGTAATGTCGTGTGCTAAATTAATCCAACAGATGGCAGTTCAGTCGATGGTTAATGTTGACGGCCACAATCAAAATGTATGTATAGGACAAAATGTATCTTCCCATCCAAAACACTGTAGTTCAAATGGAATAAAGCTAGAGCACTGGGCTGTAAAGCAAGAGACCAAAATTACCAGCTCAGAACTTCTTACCTGTAAGAAGGCATTAAGCAGAGCTGGTAGTTGTTGAAATGGAAAGATAGGTAAAGAGGTAAACGTTAAGTCTTAAAAACCTAGGTTCAAATTCTAACTCCATTATATTATTAGCTACAAAATCTCAGAAGTATTATTTACTTTTTGAGTTTTCTATGCTTCAAAGTGAAATGGAAATAGTGATTCTAATCTCACTGGACTGTGAACCTATCAAGATTAACTAAAATAAAATTGTGTATGCTCATTTAGGAAGAAAAGCATCTGAAATAAAATAGATTTTTTTTCTCCTTGCTTCTTTGCCCCCACTCCTCTCTTCCTTCCTTTCTTCTTTCCTTCCTTCCTTCCTTCCCCAAAGTGGATCTCAATGGGGGATAATTCTCCTCTAAACTGCTACCTATGAATGTGGATTACAGAAGTTGTCTCTGAACAGAAAAGTTGAAGGAAGAATCTCCTTTCTCAATCCCCCTATTTTTTTTCCTTTTCACCAATTCCTCTTTCTCCATCAATTTAAGATTTTTTTAAGTTCAATTAGCCAACATATAGTACATCATTAATTTTTGATGTAGTGTTCAATGATTCAATGATTAGTTGTGTATAACACCCAGTGCTCATCAGATCATGTACTCTCCTTAATACCCATCATGCAGATACCCCCACCCCCTCCCTTCTGCAACCCTCAATTTGTTTCCATTAATGACAGCTGTTACAGCTGACCCAAGTGACAGTAAGGAATTGATGCCAAATTACTTAGAATGTACCAAAACATTATTGTAACAGCCAGAGGTGAGTCTCTACCTGGACCAAAGAGATTAAAGAGCATGTTCAAAAGCTTAATATGAAAAGGCAAGGATATTCAGGGAGTAGTGGGGGATCCCGAGTGACAAGAGAGTAGACAAGTGCGACCGTGTGTTAAGGAAGAGTGGCTAGGGATGAATGAGACTGAACTGGTAGCTCAGACTAGGTAGAGGAGTGTGTTCTGTGTTGTATTAGTAAAGGTTTCCTCTGTATTCACGAGATCTGTTTTAACCAGTGGTCCCCAGCAATAACATCAATTATATCTAAAACACGAATCTCTCTTTTATTCTGGTCCCACTCAGAGATGAATTTAGTTGCAAAAGTTCCAAAAGAACCTTATCATAGACATCTGTAAGACAGCCCACATGATGGGGAACTTGTAGTAGTTATCATATTACAAAAAGAGGGTAAGTTATTTCTATGTGCATAAACATATATCTGAGAAATTATGATCTATCCCATCACAGCATCGTGATGATTAGGTTATGTTATTAGAACAAAATTGAGAAATTAATTGCACTTCTATCTTAATTTTTCTGGAAAATGAAGTAAAAAATCATGAAATCTGATCAGAAGGGAGTTTTATTTTGTGTTTAATTGTTGGAAACTCCTACTGAAATGGATCTAAAACTTGAATCTATGGAGGGAGAGGCAATCTTTATGCCACACTGAACAAACTCAACTACCCAGATCCTGCTTATATTTCCAGTCACTTCTCCCCGCGACCCTCCTTCTTCACAAACCCCCACACCGACAATTCCATAAACTCAGACACTGCATTGCTCACAGATTACTGAACCTACCACCGTGTCTTACTTTCAAGCCTTTGCAGTTGCTACTTCCTCTGCCTAGAATATCTCCCTCTACCTTACATACATGGCCGAGGATCAACTGTCAATTTTGTTTGAGTCATTCCTTTGTAAAAGTTTTGGCAAGGTATTATGTAAACAAGATTAATATAAAATAACTGGTTGGATGTCCTGGGTCACAAGTTGGAGAAAGATACTGACAGGAAATGTAGTGGGGTCTGAGGTAACGTGGAAATCGGTGACTTTCCATGACTATGAAGTCTAGATGCAGAAACCAAACATTTATGGGGCATCTGCCATATATATTCTTTGATGCCAGTGCTCAAATGCTTAAGCCTCTCATTACAGAATCTCCCTGGTTCTACTTTTGCCCTTTCCACTTAAAACTGGACTTATTCAGCTTTTTCATACATGGATCTCTGCTTTTGCTTCTTCCAAGTACAAGCCTGGTTCTTAAGCCCAGATGTCATTGACCATCTTTTCATCAAGTCCAAGGCCACTCTTTCCCTAGATCAAGAAATGAAGCACAGAAATCTGCAATGACTTGCTCAAAGCCACATGATCAAATACATACCAAGTCAGGACTACGTTGTAGACCTCCTGACCCTGAGGACAGCATATTTGCCTCCCCTAGAATTTCAAAAAGTATGTTTCAGTGAAACACTAGCTTCTTGGGCTGTTAATAGACAGTGCTTAATACATTAGTTCTGTGATCAGCTATGCTTGGGAGATTCTGAATTCAACAGAGTTAAGCAGATTTATTTACTGGGAAGTCTTCAGTATACTCATGGGTATTAGTTAACTAAATATAACAATGTGTCCAAATTCTACTTGACTGAAAAGAATAGTTAGCTGCAGAGAATTTAATAAACATTTTGTAAAGACATTAGAGCACATTGGTTAGAGCAACGTGCTTGCATTCAAATGTCAAACGTTACTATCAAGTGCGACTTTGTCAAGTAATTTCATCTCTCTCTGCTTCAGTTTATCTGGAAAACCAAAATATAATATATATTATATAATACATAATATAATAATAATAGCACCTGCTTCAGAGAGTTGTATAAGGATCACATGTGTTACATATGTAAAGCCCTTAGAACAATGTCTGGCATATAGGAATAATATCGGTTAGCTCTTATTAGAGGAGATAGATAATTACACTGTAATCCAGGCAGCAAATATCTTAATAAACCTCAATTAGTATTTTATTATCTCCTAAAGACCTTCTTTGGTTTGTCCACCGTGGCTTTTTACAGGATTCTTTCTACACAGTATTCAGATAGAGCCCCTACTCTCTTCCCCTCCTTTTTTATGTAGAGTTGTTTCTTTGTTCTGCATAAAACTTGGGTGCCAGCCAAACCACCCTTCTACCCTGAGTTAATTTCTTCACAGCCTCTTTTTAAGAAAGCAGGATCTCCCCTCCCCAGCACCACACAGTAGAATTCTCCTACCATTAAGAAGAGAACTCTTTTCTTGGCATATATAAAAAAAACTTTTCTTTTTTAGCACTCTTAAAGGACCAGTCTTTGGGAAATAGTGACTTGCAGGCACATTCTTCATACTTAAAATCTGTAATTTACACTCATATTTCTAGGGCTTGTTCCTCTTTGAGATTGTTACAATTCAGATAACACAGCTTAGATGGCGGTAACAGAGAGTCTCAAAACTCTATCAGCTTAAATAAGATAGGAATTGGCTTCCGTCTCATCTGCAGGTCTGCTTAAGCATTTCATAGTTGTTAGGGAACAACAGTGGAGCTGGGAAACCAGGCTGCTTTTATCTTTTGTTCTGCTCCTCTTTAAAACTTAGCTTCCACCTCTTAGCCCATGATGGCTGCTCTTCTCCCGCCATCATATCTACATCTCAGCCAAGTAGAAAAGGAGAAAAAGGCAAGAGGAGGATGGCACACATGTTCTCCATAAGGATATGACCGAGACGTGACACAAATCGTTAAGTCCGAAGGACGCACTTACTTCACGAGTTGACTAGGACATATTTAGCCATGTGGTTATGTGCTAGCAGAAAGTTCTATCGCTTTTAAGGAAAAAAAGAAAAATGGCTATTAGAGTCCAAATGGCAGGGTCTGCCATGTCTGGTTGAAGTGAAACTGATAATTATATGACTGACAGTCCTTATGGACAAGGCTCCCACAACAAAAATCTCCCCTCCCCTATTTTCCACTCTAAACTCTTGGTTAATTCCTTCAGCCAAAATATTCTAAGCAGTCCTTAAAATGAATGGAGGTTTTATTTGAAGGGCTGAAGTGAGGATAGGTTTCTAAAAGGAAGGAAGAAAGCATACAAGAAAGAATGGAAGTGCATTTTCAAGGGTTTTTAAAAGCTTGAATTTAATCAATTTTGCAATTATTAAAATTTAATAATTTTAAGAAATATAATCACTTGGAGTTTTAAAGATAAATGGTTTCTTGGTCTTGGAATATATGACTTCTCTCTCTGTATCTATTTGTTTGGCTAAAGCATTTTGATCTATTGTGAGTGGCAAGATGAAATTAGTTTCTATTCTTTGTTCTACCGCTTCTTAAATAATTTCTGTTGTATGGCATTTGTTTTATATTTTTATTGCTAATAATAATAGCTAACATTTTTAGCACTTCTGCTTAACTTCTGTCTCCTAAAAGTCTAGTGATGTATATACTATTGTCTCCATCTT
Organism: Ailuropoda melanoleuca; assembly: GCF_002007445.2. Lineage (NCBI taxonomy): Eukaryota > Metazoa > Chordata > Mammalia > Carnivora > Ursidae > Ailuropoda > Ailuropoda melanoleuca. The sequence continues at coordinate 47,371,538 of NC_048218.1, read as the reverse complement.
ACAGATTAGAAAAAATCGGGACTAGCAAGGGGTATATATAGCCATGATGCCAGTCCATGTAATCGACTCCCTGTAGTCACCAAGCCTTAAAAGTCTGTGCTATATTTTTATCAAGCTAGCAATCTCTTTATGAAAAACAAAACAAACAAAAAACAGAGCAGGTGATCAAGCATTCTGTGCAAACAACTACCGCAAAAGAAAGAAGAGATTGTTCAAAACAACAGAAAAACTAAAGCCAGGGGTTTAAAAAAAAAAACAACTAGGGTTATCAGTTTATGTTTCTAATTCCAGGATTTCAGTGATTCCTCACAAAGATCATGACAGAAATGAAAGTAGAAAATGCAAAATATTTTCGGTAATGAACAGCCTGGAGTTAAATTATTTAGAACGGACAAATGATAACAGGCATAGTTTTAACTAATCATTTTCCAAGGGTAGATAACAGAGATGGAGAGAAATTCACACATCTTCCTATTTAAAATGTGTGCTGCTGTCTCCTGCATTCCATAGCCCTAGATGAACAGGAGTGTGGGCTGGGACTCGGCACTGAGCACTGGGGAGGTTGGGAGAGGTGGCTTACTTGCCCTGTGCAGTGCAGATGCTGTGAGAAAGGTGCCCACGGGAATTGTAACCAGAAGCTTAGAGCTCTGCGCCTGGTGGCCCTCAGCTATGCATGCATTTCTATGCTGATTTACTAGGTGGCGATATGATCTTAAAAATAAGCATTCACGAGCTGGTGCAAAAATTGCAGCTCTCCATTTTCCTGCAGATGCTTTTTTCATTTCCAGTGTTCCTTTGCTTTGCTTTCAGTTTTGCCGTCTTTCACTGAAATTTTGTGTCATCTGAAAAACTATTAAGCCATACAAATTGGCCCGAGGAAGAAAAGTTCAAAATTCTTCCGTGGTGTCATCTGAATACAGGTTTTGCTACTGCTAGTTCCTAAGGGCTGAAATTCATATTTATTCCTTATATATCTGTACATCTGGAATTATCTTTCTTGCTGAGATATTAGAGAAGTAAACTCTTTCTCTCATACATATATTTCTCAACACTCCAAGAGATAGGTCTCCTGATGGCCAATAAAAAAAAAAAAAACAATTCACCATCAAATAAATATTTTTGTAAGTCCAAATTCCTCACCCCTACTCCTCCACTTATCCTGTCTTCATGCATCTGCCTCCAGCCCCAAAGTGCATAGCAATTCTGGAAGACCTTATAAATTCTGAATAAGTAAATATCAGTGCAAGTGCTTTAGAAGCAGCTAAAAAGCATAAAAACACTACTAGTTCCTATTACTTTCTAATACCTATTTCTAATATCCGGGGCCAAAGTGAGATATCTCATTTGGGACCTGGGAACATTGAGAAGCTTCCTCCTTCCCTTGGTACTTTTACTTATCCTGAGAAAATACCATCCTAATGGCCGAACAATGATAACCCAGAAAATGCCAGCACTACAAGTTCATATAATTTACCCACTAATACTAGATTTGATAGGGCAGGAAACAGATGGCATTTCTGGAAGTTCTGGAGCAACACAGCCAAAACATGGTTTGCGGAAGATTAGCCTGGCAATGAGAGGGAGAGGGATTAGAAAGGGAAACAGATAGGCCCGGAAACCAGATAGAAAAGCAAGGAGATAATTTTAGGCTCCAGGAGAGGAAGATCTGGGGCCAGCAAAGTGGCAGTGAGAATGCATTCACAAAAATAAGCACCTTATAAGCTAGTTATTATAATCCCTGCCTCCTCCATGAGGACACTGGGCCTGGAAAAGTTAGGAGATTTCCTAGGGCAATTCTCTTCCCGTTCATTAGCGCACAGGTAAATTTTAATACAGCACAAACACCACACGTCTCTACATTCTTTTCTTTCAGAGCAATCAAAGACAAGCATTGCTCTATTCATAATGGCTCAGGATGCAGCTCTATTTGTTGTATGGCTGCTGCATGCAAAAGGGAAACAGGAAAACAACACACAGCATTCTCTATCGAACACCACCTGCCTCATCTAAGGATTTATCAAATACTTCATCGGTTATAAAGTGCTTTCTTCATAAGTCTTGAACTTTGAGTTGCTTCTAAGCACTACAGAGGCAGGTGTCAAGCATAAGAGGATGGACATTCTGGCCAGGCAACTCAAGAACTGGACAAGCAGATTGCTTATGCTCATCCTTCTGGTCCAAGCTCTGGCCACTAAATAAATTCAAGGAACTTGAACCATCAGTTAATCTTCTAAGCTGTCCCTGCAATGTCCCGTCCATCCAGACAGGTCCCTTAGAGCGGTGCTGGTCCACGACTCAAGAAGCAGAAGTAGAAAGCAGATCTTTCCACTCCTTTCTCAGGATTCTTTCCATGGAGTGTCTAGTTCCCTGATGGTGACCCAAAGATGTCAGTGACACGTAGGGAGCAAATTAGGATCTGCTCAACAGGGACCCCAAAAAGAGTTAGGCCCTGATAGTAACAGCCTGCAAGTAGCCTATTACACACTAATAGGCGTCTATCTGCAAACAGCATCATTATTTAGCTCATTTACTTGAAATAAAATGCTGGATATAATTATAGTTGGGACCATCACTGTTACTTAAGAAAATAGGAGCTTAAATGGTCTTATATTGTAGATGTTTCCTTTTTAGGACATCTGTCATCTCATGAACCATTTCTTTCCAGGCTTCTCCTTCCTTTAAGTAAGATCAACACTTCTGTGGATCACGTTCATTTTTTTTTTTCTAGTGGGAAGAATAAAATGGGGGCAAGAAGTATAATGGGAGTTTGGAAAATGTAAATATTTATACCCTGAGGAAAATTAAGTCAATTCAATATGGTAATGTTTTCAATGACATGCTAATAAGCAAATGACTGTATAATCTCACATTCTCCTATGACAATCATTTCACAAAGCTCAAAGGCGGCTCTGTGATTTGATACGAAGGGCCAAACCTTCAAGGGCTGTTTTCCTTTGGTGGGTGCTTAATTTTGGACTGCAAAAAAAGGACGCTTGGTGAAAACAAATACTGTATTACAGTTGAATTATGGCTGCACTGACTGATTGCAGTTTTGCTCCCTAAAAACCTGTGTGGGCTGGCAGAGCCATGATGAGGCATTGTTTGTAAGAGGAGAGAAGCAGCTGTGGGGAATTGGGCAGCAGAGGACTCATTGACTTCAGTGCCAGCCTCAAGATTTGTGAGGTCAGGAGACTAGAGTAAAATATGAAGCTGCCTGACAGCAAAGCTGTTTAAAACTGACCTTGCTCACCTTGGAGGATAACCAAGGAACTGATTGTTCCACTGCAGTCTACAACTGCCAGCCATGAGGAGACACAACATTGGGTTGGCCGGAGCAGTCCCCACCAGGGAGAGTTTGTGCATAGCCATACAAGTAATATCGGAAAATTCACCCACCCACAGCACAGTGCTTCCTCAGTGCTTCCTTCACTGAGCACCACAATATTTGTATAAACTTGCTGCCCTTTCCAATATATCTAACCTGTCACTAGCTATTCTATTTGCAAGAAAGCCTCTCCTTTAGCAAACCAGCTTAGAGAAAGGTTGATTATAGCCAGTCATGGTTCCCTGACTGATAATGTTGTTCCGTCAAAAGGGTGGCCTAGATTAGAAGAGAAGATCAAGAAGGAGGAGACAGGATTTTTTTAAAAGCCTCTGACAAATGGGGAAATGAAAAAAAAAAATGTATCCTATTTTCTTCCCTGGGATGATGAGGCGAAAATATCCCTTCTGAAGAAGCCCAGAAATGTCATATAAATGACAAATTTAAAAGCTAGATTGGACCTCAGGGCTATAATGTACCTATTCTGACCAATTCTCTCACCACACAAATAAAGAAAACGGGGTTTCAGAAAGCTGTGTGAATTTGCTCAAGGTCAGACTGTGTTATTCAGGGTTCTTCAGGAAAACAGAACCAACAGGATATAGTGATAGATAAATAGATGATAGATAGTTAGAAATATGTATTATTATAAGGGAGATAGAGCTACAGAAAGAGATAGAGAGATTTAATATAAGTAATTGGCACAACCATTATGGAGCTCTATAAGCCCCAAGATCTGTAGTTAGCAAGCTGGAGACACAGGACAGCAAAGGGTATATTTCCAGTGTGAATGTTGGTTGGCTCTAGAACCAAGAAGAGTTGATGTTTCTGTTCAAGACTGAAGGCACGGGAAAAACCATGTCCTAGCCCCTGCTCAGGAAGGAGCAAATTCCCTCCTACTTGAAGTAGGCTCAGGCTTTAGTTTTCTATTCAGGCTCTCAACTGATTAGATGGGCCCCACCGATTTTACTCCGTCTCCTCATTCAAATACTAATCTTTTTCAAAAACACCCTCCCTGACACATCAAGAATAATGTTTCACAAAATGCCTGGGCACCTGTGGCCCAGTCAAGTTGACAATTTAGATTAAACATCACACAGCTCATTGAAAAGAGTCCAGTCTTGACCACTTCTCCTGATTTCTAGTCCAATTCTCTCTTTGCACTATGCCACATTGCCAATTCAAAATGAGATTATGTGCAAGGCATTTGTATAAGGCTAGGTGGTTCATTTTAATCAAGTCAAGATCCCTTGGGATGAATTATGTGGGACATTGTTCACTGTACTGATACTTGGATTAGAAACATAATAATTATTGAATTGTATTTGAAGCTCTCAGGAACCCAAAACAACGTGCTTGAAAGAGTCATTCCTCACAGATAATCAGGTTCTGTCAACAGTGTCAGGATTGAGGTAGAGTGTGTCCTCTGCCTGAGTAACCATAACTTCCCATAGCAGAGTTTATAAAACTAGTATTAAAGAGAGCGGTCTCTCTCAAACACTGTCCACTTCCACCACCACACACCCTTAAGATCTGTAAGATTCACCCAAACAGATCACATCATGTCTATTTTTCTAAGTTGGTTTTCAATACAGAATCATTCACTCAATAGTTTTTCTGGAAGATGTACTAGCAAACTTCATCCCTGGGTTCTCATAATCTATTCTCTGACTATATAACACCAGGAATTTGGGCGTGAAAGATACAAGCCAAAAGATGAATCAATAGCACAGGTGCTCATGTGAACTGTCCCCACTAAAAGAGAGGAGATGGGCTTAATAACAAGGAAACCTCACAAAACAACAGTCACAAAAAAGGAGTGAATTAGAATTTACTCACTGAATGAGTAAATTAGAATTTTCCCTAGAATGATTCAGTAATGACAAAAGAAGTGTTTTTCATTTCCTTAAATTCATGGGAATTATGTCCTCTACGTTGGAATATATATGGAATAAAGGTGGGAAAAATAAGCGTGATTCCATCATTGTTCAGAATTCTGTTTTCTGTGTATTGAAGGGGCTCATCTAGTCTCATTTTCTGTGTGCTGTGAGAACTAAGCCTACATGAGTATTTCTCCAAATGAGAAAGCAAAAACAATTATATCATTTCTATTTTATTTCCGCTTACTTAATAAAGGAGAAACAAGAGAGTTTAAAATTAATTGCAAGAGCCAGACTAGTATTGGGCAAGTTAATGAGGCACTTTTATGAGCTGTAATTTTTATTTATTTATTTGTCCAATTAATTATTTATTATATGCATTGGATATGGCCAGTGTATAATAGCCTTCTGGGTGCATTTAATGCTGTAATTACCCCAAAATGAGCCCTGCCCTTAAAACTTGTAACCTAATCAGACTCAGGAAAGCAGAACATTCACACATGGAGTAAATGGAGTTTGCTGAGCTCTCTCTCAAAGTGAGATTTCCAAGAAAGCTATTTTCACCCAGCAAGAGGCTGTGGTGGTGATTTCTGTGTCTATCAGTCAATGAGTCAATTAATAAATTATTAATTACCTACTACGGATAAGACACTGTGGTAGGCAAGATGAGAAGATTAGAAGAGCACATGACATGCTGTATATCCTAAAGCATATCTCGCTATGACCACCTACTCTGTGCCAGGCACACTACATACAGCCTGTTTCAAAGCTTTACATTAATTCAACAACAAAGGCATTATCATCCCCATTCCCTCACCTTACAGACCAGAAGCTGATTTAGTAGCTTGAATGATACATATCAATAGTTTCCCTGTTAGCTGTAGCGCTAGCCAGACCTAACATGTGGTTCCCATTCGAGGTGATATTTAGAAAATGCATTAACTTGATTATGTGCCGATAAAATAAAATTAGTATTTTTTATATTGTTTTTATTAGGTGAAATTCACATAACATAAAACTAACCACTTTAAAGTGTAAAAGTCAATGGAATTTAGTACATTCACAATGATGACAAATTTATATTTTTAAATTGTCTAGCTGGTTGATGTTTTAGGAAGAACACTCACTGACCTGAGAGTCCAAAGTTCTGGTTTTAGTTCACACTCATCCAAAACAACTCTGTGACCTTGGCTAGTTGTTAAACATCTCCAGAACCAAGGTATCTCTCTGTAGAATGGTCGATGAATTTCACTGTTTGAATCAAAATCACCTTCATAAGTGTTTAAAAAATCTGGCATTGTTCCATTCCCAGAGCCTAATTCAGCATATGGATTTTTAACAAGTCAAGTTTGAACTAGGAAACAATTATCTTAGATTATTTTCAATAATTTCTAAGGTTCTTTTATAACCTTATATCTTAGGATTCTGAGAGCCATGATTTCGTAGTACAAAGCCCGAGTTACAAAAAAACTCCTTAAAATAAAAAGGGTCAAATTGAATAGAGGGTTATTAGATTTAACACTTGTGTAAAGCTATCTGACATTTTTTTTAATGACTAAAATTATTTGGAAAGTTATATACAAAGTAGATGCCTCTAGTCAACCAAAAAACGAAGGGCTCATGTCATTTGTATTTATCAAATGTCCATACTAGTTCCTTTCTCAACTACTTCCTTCCTTGATCTCCATTTGCCATTCATAGCTTAAGTTCAAACAGAAAATTCAAATTGTTGATTTCTGGCCCATGCAGTGCTTCAGTGGTCTACTATTACTTAATTTAACATCCATTCAAAATAGTCACTCTCTGCCCTAAGTCCACTCTATTCACATGCTTCTGACGTGTCTGATGGGTCAGTACTGCTGGTCTCCACTGAATGAGTAAAAATTTGTACAAGTTGATTCTAAATAGTTTATATTTCTATCAGCTGCACCAACGTGGAAGAGATTTCTTGACAAATAAGAAATATGGATGTGGAGCTGACCATTGTGAGAAATGAATTCAAGTCACGATGACTTTATTTTCCCAAGATCTAGTCTTACCGGACAATATTTTTGGTATATTACTTTCTACCGAAGCTCATTTCTGGTCTATGTGAGAATTTTTTCCCCAGTCCATTTCATAACAGATATCATAAATTTTGCATTTCCTATTAGTCCATCTTCCCCATTCAGGAATCACCCAGTGAAGACTATTGTTCTTAGTCTTTTTTAAAAACAAATGCTGCACAATGGACGTAAGTACTCTTCCCTGATTATCAGATAATGGCCTTTCCTGATCTTATTAGAAGATATCACCTCACACTACTTCAATAACAGGTGTCTTGTCTTATGATGTCTTGCAAAAGAATAAGACCCTCCTCTCTCACCCATAACTCACTCCCTACCCACACACACAAATAAAGCCCTAAATCCTTGAAAGTCTTCTTCCTCCTTTGATGAGCTTATGATTGCTTTTAATATTTCATTGGGACAAAGGAGTAAGAAAGAGGAGCGAGAGTTTGTACTAAAGGGCTGTGGATCCTAAGATGCTTTGATTAATTCAGCTCTGCATTCCCACCCAGCCTGCCCTACAGGATTTTCTGTTCCTGTTTGATCATCTGGCCCAGACCACCTGTTCTTACCATCACTGTGCCCCTGAGATCAGCCCTGACAAATCCCAAATCCCCACAGAAGTCACCAGGTAACAATTCCCTTTGCCCATCAGATTTCTCCCTCTGTTAAAATCACCTGCTATGTTAATCATCCCCTTTCCATCCCAAGATGTGCATTTGCCAAATAACAGCCAATGATGTTTTCAAGCAGGAGTAGAAAAAAAGTACACAAAACATGAGAAATAGCCACAAGTAAACCAAATTCCCCCAGACAGCGGAAGAGTTTCCCAACAACAAAATGATCTCCAAAATTCAAGCCATCCAGGGAAACAGACAGGTGGTAGCCTTATATTAATTTCTGTTATGGTAAATGTGATTAACTCATTGTTTATTTATTTGATAACAGCTAATAATTACATAAAATATGGTGATAGTAACCAGAGATCAGGAATTCAAAGTCCATACCAGTTACATGTACAACATTTATAATGTGAGTAAGGAAACTTTCAGGTCTAAGTATCAAAGATAAGCTAAAGACCAAAAACAATATCCACAGCCATAAACAAACCCACTCCCTAGGTAAACTCAGCCTTCTCACTTGCTAACATTTCTGAGGGAAACAGAAGGTCTCAATTTAACAAGAAAGCTTTTAGTAAACGAAATTGCTCACCAAGCCAGGTTGTCAGATAAGAATTTCCTGTGTTTGAAGAACAGAACTTGTTTGAAATACCTCCAACCTGGTAATTAACTGAATACACAAGCTCTAGTCCAAGAGTACATCCAGTTTTTAAGCAAGGTTGGGGAGGACATGCCATACAGAGGGCATGTAAAAAGTCTTCCAGGCTGAAAAATACCTGGTACTGGCATGAAGTGAGTGAAGGAAGAGAAATTAGAGCTGAATTTGGAGGGGGAGGCCAGATCTACATCCCTGTTCACCACTGAAGAGATTTAAGGGTCCATTCCAAAGGGAAATCACTCCAGTGGATTTATACTCTCTGGCTGCTGTGTATAGAATGAACAGAGAACAGAAATGGGAGAAGCTAGAAGGCAAATTGGCATGCTATGACTACCCAGAACTTGGCCAGCATTATCTTCTTGTGTCACCACAATATTCACCTCATGTATGAAAAATATCCAGCCATGCCCTCAATGCTCAGTAGGGTAAATCAGTCTCCCTATTCTGTTATCCCTTTGTGCTATTTATACTTTTTTCACTTGGCATGGTATATTGCACACATTTCTGCTACTAAATTAAATAAAACAATATAAGTGAGGTACTTATCTCTGTGTTTGACACACAATAATTTTGCAAATATTAGTCCCTCTCTTTCTCCTGAGTCACTCTCTTCATTTTCTCTCCCCTTCAGGGAAGACTGCTGTGGATTACTTTACCTAGAAATTATCAGTAATGCCACAATCAAAGGAGTTTGCAGAGCATTGCTGATAGGGCAAAAGAGGAAGTTGGAAAATATGGGTAAACAAAATTGCCAGAGATGGACACTGAAAGCCAGACAAAGAATCGGGGCTTTGGTGACTCAGATGAGAGCTTGTAGGAGTGTGAAGATAGAATGAAGGAAGGGATGTTCCTTTGTGAAGACCTAGGCCAGACTGACTTTACTGGTGGGGAAGCAGCTTAAGTGGTCAGAATAGGGGTGAAAAATCCCTGCATCTTCCTCACTGATATTTCCCCATGTGATAGCCTAGGGCCAGACACATGGGAGAGCTTGACAGTGCTGTGGACAATTGCAAGTAACTATGCTTCAGAGAGAGGAGCTGTTGAATTGCGATGTATTCAAAACCTTCTTGAGGAAAGGGCTGCAGAGCCCAGGGAAAATGACTCTACCTAACCTTGTGTTGTATGGAGAATTAAAGTGTTAGCCTGGTCTTGTAGATAACTCTCACGTAAACAACATGAACACAATCGGAGAAGAGTGGCCATGGCTTGATTGACTGCAGACAGGAAGGACAACCACGGAATAAAAATGCATAATTATGTTTTACTAACAAGATCATCCCTTAATAGATTCATGGTAAACAAGTATAAGAACAGCAGAGGGCTCTTTTTCAAGAGTGCCAGTGATATAATTCAGATCTAATGCGGGTTCAAGTTTTTGAGCATTTTCCTCTATTTGGGTCTCCCTTCTATCCTTTCCATGAATTGTACTTTAAAGTTTTAACTATTGGTCTAAGTCTAGTGTTCACCTCTTCTTTCTGTGGTCTCTTCTTTCTGTGGTCACAGTCTAGCCATTTTAGCTCAAAGTCAATGGCTCATTAAGCCATTTAATGAGTGGTTTATTTATTTCTTCCAACTCCTGATAGGGATGGAAGTCCATTCAGTACTCATTTATATGAATACTTCACACACACACACACACACACACACACACAAAAAAAAAAAACACTCGAAGTTTCAGTGCCCCTAAAGAGCACTATTTATCAAAGTACTTGCCCAAGTCCCTGGTAAACCTCTGAGGGCTATCAAAGAAAGCTACGGAAGTCAAATTCTAACAGTAGAAGAAGGTTGGAGATGAAGACCAGCCTGCGTCTGATTCACACTGTGAGGATCCGAGGTTTAAACTGAAGCCTATCCCGGAGGTGGTTCCCAAAGAAGGGCAACTGTAAAAGGAGGGTTCGCAGACCTAGTCCGTGCACACTCAGGTAAGGACTGCCGGGATCTAGGCACCAGTGACAATGGTAAATGGTGAGACAGTTTAGGGTTATGTGAGTGTGAGACAGAGTGTTTTCAGGAGGAAACTTTCTGGCTTTGGCTAGACATAACTCTATTGGAGAGAGTGCCAGCAACTATGGAATTACCCTATGATTTAACGTATGTATTTCCTCAACAAAAAGTAATTTATCATCCTGTAACCACTCTTCTCTTCAACTTCACACTCCCCCACACCCCATCACACACATATAGACACTCACACACACTCGAACGCACACCAAGATTTGCACAAGGCAACCAAAAACCTAGCACTGAGGCTGATGGCAAGCTGAGACCAGATAATCAAAACAAAGTAGAAAAAAAAAATGTCTTAGGAGCAAATAACACAGTATGCTTGGATGAACTTGCCTTATGTAGACTTTTCCAAAATGTATATTTTCAGACAGATGCTTTTGTTCTCATTGTTCAATAATAAACGGAAAGATGGGAAGAGATAAAAATGGTTTACAGGGCGAAGACATAGTGCTAGAAAATGTGGGTGGATCAGTTGCACATCTTGCAAACCCCCAAACCTCAACAGAAACCGTACTTGTTTTCCACCTGACATAGTCTCCAATTCCCTGCATACCCGCCAAACCAAGACATAAATTAGATGCCAGAATCCTCAATATATACTAATTTTCTGATTAAATTCATGAGTAATAAATAATTTGAATATACATTTAGATCGGCTAGTTTTTCACCGTGATGGATAAAATTATTTATTTCCTTTTGGTGAGTCAAAGGCATACAGCTACTTAACAGCCTTGCCTGAATCTACTTCCATAAACATTCACTGTAAGTCTTATTTTAAAAGCTCTAGTGCTTTCCTTCCCCTAACCAAGCCATAAAATTTGGCTCTGTCTTGTTTAATGCATCCCCTCATCTCATTAACATATCCTGTTCATATAAACAGTATAAATAAAAATTTAAAAAGAAGGGAGCATTACTTTCAATGGCTTAAACTTGTGTAAGTTTTTACTTAAACATAGCCAATTAATAAGTATTAAATGAATATGTTATGCCTTGTTTATGTTTGCAAACATAATTCCTTTTAAAATTTTGCGCATGTAGGTAAATAGTTTATGTGACAGCTTCTATCCTAAGTTCTAATTATTCTGTATGAGATAGGTAATGTAATAATGAGCCACCTTCAACTCCTGAACAGGAAATGGCAAGTGCTTTGTTCCTTAGCAGTGATACACTCGGCAGTCATTAACCACCTCAACTCTTTGTTCCATAAGCAGTGATAAAACTAGTACTCATTTAGGAGCTAAGACATAGACATTTTGCCCAAGATTATGAGTGAAATCGTTTTCAGGATAAGCATTTAAAATATGTGGAGTGTTTAAGATTTTAATCAAGCACAGCTCTGGACCACAGTGCAAAAGATATGAAATATTGATGAAATCTTAGTTGATGAACCGGCACACTTAATGATACATTCCATCCTATTTAGTTGATTAACTAAAATCTGAGAAATTTGAAGTAAACAAAAACAAAAAGGTGGGGCCTATATTATACAAACTTTCAGATAAGATTTACCTTTTGATGGATATGGGAAAGAATGTAAAAAATTTAAAAAGTACACTTACTTAATCTCTTTATCTTAAGCAAAACAGGGTTTAAATTCCCTAAAAAAAAATTTAACTAAAAAATTTAGGTTGTCGTATTCATATTGAGTAAATTCTCTTAAATCAGTCTTCATTTCTCTCAAGCCTTTATTCCTTTATTGTCAGTATTAGAACTCTTTTTGTGGAAGTGATAGAACCAGGTTAAACTAACTCAAGTAATATCAGGAACGTTGTTAGTCAACTCCAACAATGGCACTTAACCAACAGACCACTGAAATATACAGATGCTGGAACAGTTACAGTCAGATCAGTGACCCCAATAAGGAATTTCTCTCCCTGTCCATCTTCCTCTTCTTCTCCCCATGTTTATGAATGCTGGCTTAATTGTTCTTCTTTGTCACTGTGCATAGTAGGAAACCGAGGTACCCACAATTCACATGTTTAAATATCTTACTAGTACCATTATAGAGATTAACTTATTCTACTTAAAACTAAAAATTCCTGAGGTTCCCCTATGCCCGCACCTTTGTAAATTAACTCTCCTGTGATTGTTCTATTTCAACTGTGCTATAGGTTTCTTATTGTGGCCCTGACTGATATAAACATGCAATCAAGAATCACCATACATTTCAGAAACAGCAATGCCATGAATGAGGAAAACACATTCAAGAAAGAGAATAACTTGACATGAGTTAAGAACAGTTAATAGAGCAAGGAAAACAGGATTTTAAAATATATCCTTGAAGACGTGCAAAAGTACTGCAAGCTAAGTAAAGGGAACTTTTGCTTCCAGATATAATGAAGTAACTAATGCTAATCATTCCTTTCTTTCAAAAATAGTTTGTCCATTTACTGGACAAAATATATGAGGCCACTACTTTTAGGCATTAGATGACAGGGAGTGCAATACTACAAACCTCGAGGGAAGGGGAAGCTCATGAGATGAGTCCCATCATCACCCCAGTTTTCAGCCTGGAGGTATTTTCTGACCTTGGCACAGTGAGCTGGAATTCAGAGAGCATATTGAGGTACTACTAAACTGAGAAGTTAGACATCAGGGTTTAGGGTAGCTGACGCACCTGGAACCCAAGTGCCAGGCCATCAGATAGGAAGAAGCTGTGCAGGGAACAGGCAGAACTCTGTTTGGGGGAATCAAGGCAAGTCCTTCATTAAGGGCTGGGCTGCACATGTGCAAGGCAAGACTTCATGAGATTTACCAGAAAACAGCTAGGTAGCATTTAGAGCTCAACATTAGAGGTCGAACAGTGCTAAAAGTTGGAGGCTGCTCCAAGCAGAGAGAAAAGACCTTTTAAATACCAGGAGTATCACAAGAATCCAGTTAAGACATTATAAGTTTTAGTATGGACTACTCTAGACTTGTCCAATGAAACCAAGAGCCAAGCCCTGCCAAGAGCCTCAGGGAACATATAATTTGGAGGAATTTTAATTTTGCCAAGTTGGAGTGTCTTGGCAAACACCTTATGCTTGTGCTTGCTCTGTATTGAGAAAATGGAAACAATGCTTACATGAGTTCAAGGTACTTCATGAATAATAACTTTTTTTCTTACTAGAACAAAAATCAAAAAACTTAGAGGATAACAGATTCCATATTCTCTACAATGTATTATCTAAATTGTCTAGAATGCAAGAATAAATTATAAGATAAGCAAAGAAATAGGAACATGTAATCCATAGTCATGTAAGAAAGTGGCCAATGGAAACCAGCCTTGTGATAGGCTTAATGTCATCTTTAGCAAATGAAGTTGTTATAGGAACTATTGTAGAACTTAAAGGAAAGATAAGGGAAAAAACTTAAATGTGGTATTTATGAGCAAGCTGAAAAGGATCCATAGCAGAAACATGAAAATGTAAAATAATGTAAGGACTGAATGGAAATTCTAAAATTGGAAAGTAAGTGAAATGAAAAAGAAAATCACTGAGGGACTTTCAGCAGATTGGAGATCATTGAAGAACTCAGTAAATTTGATGATAGGTCAGTAAAAATTATCCAATCTGAAGAATAGCAAGAAAACTGAAGGAAACTGAAGAGAGCAATAGTGACCTATTAGATGACAGGAAAATTGTCTTAACATGTATGTCCTAGAGGTAAAAGACATTGTGAATGTACCAAAGAAGTATTTGAGGACAAAATGGCCGAATTTTTCTCAATTTTGATGAAAAACATTGACTTATAAACCCATAAGCTCAGAAAATGCCAAATAGGATAAATACAAAGAAAATATCTAAGTACATCAGGGCTGAACTACTAAAAAGCAAATATAAAGAAAAACTTTTGAAAAATAGAGAAAAGAGGCACATCATATACAGGGGGGAAACAATGAAGTGACAGCTGGTAAGGACACAAATTATACCTGATTACTCATGAGAAATAATGGAAACTAGAAGATAATAGAAGAAAATTTTTGAAGTGTTAAAAGAAAAAAAAAAGTCAACTCAAAATTATGTATCCAGTGGAAATATGTTTCAGAAATAAGAATGAAATAAAGACATGTTCAAACAAATTAAATCTGCTGGAATTCATTACCAGCAGGACTTCACTACAAGAAATGTAAAAGGATGTTCTTTAGAATGCAGGAAAATAATGGCAGGTGGAAACTCAGATCTATTGGGAGGAACACAGAGCACTGGAAATGGAGGAGATAAGGGTAAATATAAAATATTAATTTTTTTTCTTGTCATAAATTCCATAAAAGACAACTGACTCTAAGACAAAAATAACAACATTGTAAGGTGGTGTTTATAACATTTGCTGAAAAAAACAATGTGAAGGTAATAGTACAGAAATGTAGTGGTGAGTAAATGGAATTGTACTGTTACAAGTTTATTACATTTATCAAGTGGGAAATGGAAAGTAGGAAGTGTCAGGGATGAAGCAAAAAGTGGAAAGTAGGAAGTCATGCAATGTTAACTTCACACAGACTTTGGTAAGTTAAGCTGCACATTGTTAGGCCTGGAGAGACAAAAATAACAACAAAACTAAAGACATATAGTTAAAAAAGAATAGGAATAGATACAATAAAATTTAATACTAAAAAGTATTGAATTAACATCAAAGAGGGAAAAAAGCAAAAGGAACAAATGGAGAAAAAATGGCAAAATGATAGACACAAGTTCAACCACATTAAGAGTAAATTGACTAAACAATCCAGTAAAGAAGTGGAGGCATTTTGGGGCGCCTGGGTGGCTCAGTCATTAAGCGTCTGCTTTCGGCCCAGGGTGTGATCCCAGGACCCTGGGATCAAGCCCCACATTGGGCTCCCTGCTCCACTGGGAGCCTGCTTCTTCCTCTCCCACTCCCCCTGCTAGTGTTCCCTCTCTCACTGGCTGTGTGTCTCTCTCTGTTAAATAAATAAATAAAATCTTAAAAAAAAAAAAGTGGAGGCATTAGTCTGGATAGAGAGCAAGACCCAACTGGGACAACTGTTTCAAAAGATTTCAAAATATATAACTTATAGAGTATTTTCTTTGCCCATTACAATCAAAACAATGAAATATATAGAAAACTATCCCCAATTTACTTGAAACTTAATTAGCATGCTTCTAAATAACATTTAAATCAAAGCAGAAATCACAAGGGAAATTAAAGAAAATTTCAAACTGAAGGAAAATGAAAACACTACATGTCAACTGAAAAAGCATTTAGAAGGAAATTCATAGTTTTAAATGACTCTATTAGAAAAGGAAGATGTAAAATAATCTAATAGTTCACATTAAAAAGCTAGAAAAACAAGCAAATTGAAATCAATTAAAAAGGAATGAATGGTGTTAAGATAAGAACAGAATTCAAGTAGTAAACAAACAAAAAAGAAAATGTAATAAGTAGAAAGCTAGCTTTTAGCAAATAGTAATAAAATTGATAATCCTTTACAACATTAATAAGGAAAAAAGAAACAAAAAGTATCAATATCAAAAATAAAAACAAGGATATCACTGGCTATTATAGGATTAAACAGCTAAATGAATATTATGAACAATTTTATAAAAATAAATTTGATAATTCAATTGAATAGAAAATTATTTGAAAAACAAAATTTACCAAAATCAAAACAAGAAAAAAAGAGTGGATCTGAATAACCCTGCATTTAAAAATTTTTTACAAATGGAATTTGTAATAAGATAAATCTTCCCCCAAGTAAAACTTCAGACCAAGTTGGTTTCACTGGTAAATTTAATCAAACATTTAAGGAAAAAAATAGTAACAACTAATCCAAGTTTTTGTTTAAAAAAGAGAGGCAGAGAAAAAAAATCCTAAATCGTTTTGTGAAGCCAGCATAATCTTGATACCAAAGCCAGAGAGATATTACAAGAAAAGAAAACTCCCAATATTCTTCAAAAATGTTAGAAAATCAAATTCAGTGATATATGTGAAGGACAGAACGAAGATAATAAAAGAAAATGACAAGGAATGCAAGGTTAGTTTCACATTAAAAAATCAGTCAATGTCAACTGCCACACTTACAGAATAAAGAACATACATCATATGATCGTTCCAAAAGTTACAGAGAAAGTATTTGACAAAATTCAAAACCCACTGTTAATAAGCCTCAAAACCTAAAAATAGAAACAAATGTTCTCACCTAATAGATGTCATCTTCCAAAAACCCCTCAACTAACATCATAATAATGGTGGAAGACTACATGTTTTCCATTTAGATTAGGATCAAAGGCTAACAGCCTCATTTTATTGTACTGAAGGCCCTAATGAGGTGATAAGGCAAGCTGTATATGACTTCTTTTCAGAGAAGGCATGTATACTGAAAACCAAGAGATTAAAAAAAAAATTCTATTTGTAGACAATGTAATTATCCACATAGAAAATCATCTTAAAAATGTTTTTTAAAATACTGCATTAACACAATTTTAGAAAGCTTGAAGTATAAAAGGTCAATATAAAAAAAACAAATTATATTCTGTAGACCAATAATAAACATTTGGAACTTGAAACTTAAAAAAACTAAATCATCAGAAACATGAAATATTTGGGATTAGTTTAATGAAAGACACTTAAAACCTCTACAGTGAAAATCCCAAAACACTGCTGAGAGAAAATAAAGAAGCTCTGAACTAGATAAAAGAAAAACGTTCATAAATTAGTCAATTCAATATTGTTAGAATATCCATTCTCTTAGATTCAGCACAATCCTGAATACAAACCAAACATCCATTTTTGCAGACACTGACAAGTTGATTCTAAAATCTATATAGAAGTGCAAAGACCTAGAACAAGCAAGACAACCTTAGAAAAGAACAGTGAGATGACTTACTGGATTTCCTTGAAAGCTACAGAAATCAAGACTATGGTATTAGCTCAAAGGTAAGCAGGTAGATCAATAGACAAGAGCATAGAATCCCAAAATAGACCTACACATAGAAATCAATTTAGTTCAACAAAGGGGCCGACATAAGCTAATAAAATCAAGATATTCTTTTTGGAGGAAGATATTTGCAAATGACACTACAGATGAAGGCTGGTATCCAACATATACAAAGAACTTCTCAAACTCAATACACGTGAAACAAATAATCAAATCAAAAAATGGGCAGAAGATATAAACAGACACTTTTCCAATGAAGACATAAAAATGGCTAACAGACACATGAAAAAATGTTCAACATCATTAGCCATCAGGGAAATTCAAACCAAAACCACATTGAGATACCACCTTACGCCGTTTAGAATGGCAAATTGAAGGCAAGAAACGACAAATGTTGGAGAGGACGTGGAGAAAGGGGAACCCTCTTACACTGTTGGTGGGAGTGAAAGTTGGTACAGCCACTCTGGAAAACAGTGTGGAGGTCCCTTAAAAACTTAAAAATAGAGCTATCCTATGACCCAGCAATTGCACTATTGGGTATTTACCCAAAGATAAAGATGTTGTGAAGAGAAGGGCCATATGCACTCCAATGTTCATAGCAGCATTGTCCACAATAGCTAAATTGTGGAAGGAGCCGAGATGCCCTTCAACAGATGACTGGATTAAGAAGATGTGGTCCATATATACAATGGAATATTACTCAGCCATCAGAAAGAACGATTACCCAACATTTGCAGCAACATGGACAGGACTGGAGGAGATTATGCTCAGTGAAATAAGTCAAGCAGAGAAAGACAATTATCATATGGTTTCACTCATTTATGGAACATAAGGAATAACAGGGAGATCGGCAGGAGAAGGAAGGGAGGAATGAAGCGGGGGGAGGGTGGTAAACAGAAGGGGGAATGAACCACCAGAGACTATGGACTCTGGGAAACAAACTGAGGGTTTCAGAGGGGAGGGGGGTGGGGCATTGGGCTAGGCCGGTGATAGGTATTAAGGAGGGCACGTATTGCATGGAGCACTGGGTGTTATACACAAACAGTGAGTCATGGAACACTACATCAAAAACTAATGATGTACTGTATGGTGACTAACATAACACAAAAAAAGTTTAAAAAAAAAAAAGAAAAAAGAAAAAGATATTGTTTTCCAAGCAGCGGCACCTGGAGATGGAAATTAAAGGAACCTTTTTCACAGACCCACGGATTCTGCCTTAAGGACCAATGTCACTACTAAGAGGTTACAGCAAAGGTGAGCTTAGTTCTGCACTTGCCCAGCTTCCTGTACTTGATTTAATGCACTGAGTTACTCTATCCCTGTTTTTGATTTAAATAGTATATTAAGGTTTTTCTAACTAATGTGTAGACAACTGGCAACTAAGATGCAATGATATTTTTTTTTAATTTTTTTAAAGATTTTATTTATTTGAGAGGGAGAGAGAAAGAGAGAGAGAGCCAGAGGGCACAAAAGCACAAGAGCAGAGGGAGGGAGAAGCAGACTCCCCTCTGAGCAGGGAGCCCCATGTGGGCTGGATCTCAGGAGCTTAACCACTTAACCAACTGAGCCACCCAGGTGCCCCTTGTGTTATATTTTTAAAAAGAAATACATAAGTGGAATGACCATCAAAAAAAGAGGAGTCATTTTTAAAAATCATATGGATTTAGGTTTCACTAGTCTACTTCCTTGTTTGATGATAGAACTTCTTGGCAGAAAAAAAATAATGTTTCCATTAATTAGTTCTAACCTGCTTCAATTATGAATGAAGGACCCTTAACAGAAAACTGATTTTTGTTTTATACAATAAATAAGTTCAAATAGAACATATTCTTTTGTACAATAGATTATCTCTCACCTAAGTTATTTTTAATTGCAAAAGCTCTTTTTGGTGGATTCATTTCTTAATGAGATTTAGCTTGATCTGAGTAAGAAAAAAAAACCCTATAAATGCCTCATTTGTTCCTGCTCATTTGAATAACGGCCAAAGTAATATTATCTCAAAGAGACTTTTTTTTCAAATGTAGTTTATGCAGTAATAAGTTATTGATGTTGCTGCTAACATTCTAGGCATCATTATTACAAAGCTAAATATCACCAAAATTCATTCATTCCCAATTTGACACACAGGATGTGCTCAAGGTTTGGAGGCCCTACATCGAACAAATTACATGTTCCCTTTATTTCCTGACAAAGTCCATGCAATGTTAATTTTCACTGTATCCTTTTTTGATAGCCTGTCAATTTTTTAAACGCCCTTGTTCCCAAAGAACTGAAATACAAAAATAGGACAGAGAAGGGAAAGTCATGTTATCACCAACTGCTTTTTAAATACAAAGGCTACTATTGGTAACAGATGGATTTTTGTTCTGAAGAGCTTCATCTTCCTCTTCTTTCTCTTGCCAAAACAAAATTAGCTTTGGTAATTAAATATTTCAGTGAATTTGGATTGTGAAAAAGACCAATTTGGACTTTGGACCATTTAGCATTTATTGTCCATGAGAGATAAAGGTGGATGCTTTAGTCTGAACTATGTTAAATGTCTACAAAGCAATTTCAGGAGATGATTGTAAGTCCTCCAGTATAACTCACATTCTTTTAATCAGGCAGGAATTCCTTCTCTACTTGTGCAATTTCACCAAATATGTAAGAAAAAGCCTCGAACATTTTCATCTTTATTCTCTACTTTGAGCAATTTAATTTTATAATGTTCAAATTTGATTCAATATTCACTGTTCCCATTATTTTACTTTTTCCTTTATAAATAAAAAAACATGGAGAAGGGAGGAAAAAAGTCCATTGTATATAAAATTATTTGCATACCGTTGAAATTGACAGATCTTCAAATTGTGTCTCCTGGCTTGTTCCAACTTTACAATCATCACATAAAGGAGATGAGTCATCATTAATGTAATTATTCGAGCAGTGAGAGCGGCAGTAATGACCTTCAGGGAAAAGGACTCAACCCTTGGAGTCCCTGAATTCTAAGTTGCAAATAAAACAAACATGCATTGGCATATTAATGGGTACATCATACAGTAGTTTTTACTTCTCTATAACTGGATTATACCTGCCATTATTTCAGAAGAATTTCCTAACTAGAGGGAACATTTTGCAAGAGAATGTCAGTGGGAATCATGCGTGTATTTTAGAAGAAAATACTGCCCCAGAGCATGCTTTTTGAAATGACGAACTACCAGAATCTGAAATCCATCCTTTGCCATGATGATAAAAAGCACCACACTGAGTGCTGAAGGGTTCTTGTGCACAGTTGAGCCAATCTTTTCAGTTGCCAATCTTTATAAATGTCTTCTTATCCCCTTCAATTTGTCCTTGGTTCCCCTGCCTAGTAAAACTGGAGTCGTTTACGTGGTTTGTGACTGCAGGGGGCTTGCTGGGCTTATGAGAAAGCCCTCTCCCTGGTCTTGTCTCCATTTGAGAGTTCCTTACTACTGGCCTGAATATAAGGTTACCTAATTATAGGTTGCTATAGTAAAGTGGTTTTTTTTCCCCAGTATTTAATCACCGAAGTTGTTTAATCAGCAACCAATATAATATGGTGGTGGTTGTATCTTTTATAGCACAATTGAATGTTCTGGGAATCTACAAATCCTTATGCAAGTGTTTTGCAAATAGCACCACCTAGGGACTTCCCCAAATGCATCATGGCATGTCAGAAGAATTCCTTCAGGGCTGCTAATTGTGCCCTGTATTAGGGCACATTCTTTAATGGAACCTATGTTACAATGTGGAATTACTCTCTTATGGAGAGTCGCCTTCCCTCTTGTAGGTTAAGACGAGAAAGTAGCCTTGTCACAGCAGGAAGACATAATTGCTTTGTACCAGGAGTTAGGATTTGTATGGCAGCTATTTAGGGAAGCTGTCTGAGAAAGCTAGCTATCCACCTCCTGGAAACCTCGTGGCCTGTCGGATGCTGGCAGAGTAAAGAAGCCACTCGTCCTGTGGGAAGCTGAGTTTAGATGCAGCCCCTCCCACTAGAAGAAGGGAAAGAAGCCTCCTGGTGTCCCTGCTGCCTTATTGTCCACATAACCTACACTGAAACTTTGGAGACTCCTTTTTGCTACTGCATCATACATCCTGTTCAGAAGAACAGTCCCATTGTATCATACGGTTTTGAAATAAGTCAGCAAAGCTCAAGTTAATTTCATTTCAAGACTTTGCTCCAAAAATTACTCGTGACCAAAACTTCAATGATAAAAGTAACAGTCTGGTTATCTCCAAAACAGATGAAAAATCCTGAATTACCCACATTTTACCATCAAAGTGATACTGACTTACTAGTAAAAGCTGACAATCATAAAACACAAAAGAAAAATCCCTTAAGAGATAACTTTGTTCCCAAAATACATTTAGAGGACTCTATCCCATTGGGCTCTTTAAGAAGGTTGAGTAGAGAAACATGTGCTGAGTTGTTGATCCAAGGACCAGAACACTGTTAGCAAGTCCTTTACCTGCACCGCAGTTGTGACTTAGTCATCTTTTGTGTTATTGTGGTCATCTATTTCTATACTAGTCCATGTGTGTCTTTTTAACCATTGGCAGCTTGAGAAAAACAAGAAAGATGAAGTATTTTAGATATGTAGGAATTCTAGGTAGGTATACTACATGTCACTTACTGACACCAACCTGGGTGGAAGATTGCTGGTGTAAATGTCTTTATATTTCTGAACACACATGCAGCAGTCTATTTCATATATGTCTCCAAAGGAAGCTTGAGTCCTATAGGTATCTCCTTCTGCATGAAAGTAATCATTCTAGAAAGGAAATAATTACCAGCTAGTTCATTTGTTTTATAAATTTGAAATTGGATTGATAATATTTTCTAAAATAAGCATATCATGTCATAAAGAAGATAAATCACCTCTCTTAAAATGGACAGACATGATTTTGCAATAGCACTTACAAAGTCTTTGGCATAGGTAAGACGGAAAAAGAGTGCCATCACATTAGCAGAGCTTATGACGGATAGACAGCCACTTTACAAATTATAAATACATCACGAATACATTCTATGTATTTATGCTTGAACTGCTCTGCTCCTAAACCAGAGTGCTTCTGTGTCAATATACTGCAGCATGAGGCAGTGCTAAGTTGATGTGACTGTATGTTAATATTCACAGATTTACTGAGGCATCATATTACCAGAGTGATTAGGTTTGGTATACATAACACCATGGTGTCTGCAATGTTGATGTTGGCTCAGAAGCCATTCAGATTAGCATTGCTCATGGCATTTTTTATACACTAAGATGTTGCTCATAATAGCAATATTGAAGAAAATACTTCCTCTGTAGGTGTCACACGACACCCCCAACTGTCAGAGAAACAGATTAAGCAGTTTAAAGGCAGGGTTTGGAAAACAAAGGGATGAAGCTTTAGGAATTATGAAATCATTTATAAATGACTGTTCCAAAATTCTTGTGTTTATATCTTTATTGCGATTTTAGGCTGTGTTTACATTATGAAGACATAACTCTCGTGTATGCTGTTGGGTTTTATAGAGGCTTCTTTCAGACATTTGCATTAGGAATTCAGTTTTGAAATAAAAGTCATTCACACATTAGGCTGATCTGTTTATTAAACTGAAATTAATGCCCAAGCCCCCAAATGGCTCTAATGGTAATTAACCAAATCAAGTACTAGGATATTATAATTTTTAAAAACCAAGCTGACAATTAATTTTTAAAAGGAGACACTTACCTAATATAGATCAAATTTTAATGAATTTACTTAGTTTTCCACCATTTCAAGAGCTTTGTCAGACATTTCCCATTTTCCCAATAAAAGCAGAATAGTAGCACATTAAAGATATCTCTTCAGAACGAGATTTCTTTGCTGAACCAGGTTCTCAGTTGAGACTATTTAATCATAAGCTCTTCACTTCCAAATGCTCATTGCATTTTATAATATACTCTAATTTTAGTCATCACAGTGGAAAATAGCATTCCCATTTTTCAGCTGAGTAATTGAAAAAAAAAAAGGAAAATTCACTTACCTAAGGTCACTCAAATGAGAAAGGGCATTTATACCTTAACAAAATTCATGGCCAAAACACTTGCAATTTCTCCAACTCACTGTATGACTCCTCTGCATTCTCCTTTTGTTAGCTGTGTGTGAACAAAACCCCACCACTACATAACACTCAGAGTTTATAGGAAACCTTAACATAATTATTACACATAATGCCCACAACTCTGAGAAGGTGGGTATTTTTATCCCATTTTGCACATGAGGAAAATGGAAGTTTAAAAAAGATAAACTGACTTTTCCAAGGTCACATGTATAATAACTGGGATAGAAGGGAATTCAAATTTCAAAAAACAGCATTCTTTCCTCTTCACCCTTATTCTAGTTGACTTTTCCTGAGTCCTTGAGGTCTTTGCCAGTAAAAACATATTCTGTCATTCAAGATCTGTCTCCATACCACCTGCTCCACAAAGTCCCTACCTAATGCCCCAATGTTCCCATAAGAAATGTGTGAATATCTTGCATGTAATTTATAATGTGCGGCTTACTTCTTTCTCCAGAACAGAGCAGTAGAGGGAAATGACTGGTGAGACTGCACGTAGCATTTGTTCAAAGAACACTGATTGAACAAATAGATGAATTAATGGATGGAATCATTAACTAAGGGAAATGATTAGTTTTACATTTTTTTCACATATCGGGATGCCTGGGTGGCTCAGTCAGTTAAGTGTCCCTCTTGATTTCAGCTCGGTTCACGACCTTGTGGTGAGATGGAGTCCTGTGCTGGGCTTCATGCTCAGTTGCAGGGGGAGGCGGGTGTTTCTTTCCCCTCCCTCTCACCCCCACTCATGCTAACTTTCTCTAAAATAAATAGATCTTAAAAAAATTTTCACATAACGACAGTCATGGGGTAATCGTTGACAGTATGCTTAAAACATTATCTGGCCTCCCCTCCTGGAAAAGGACTATCTGTGGATCTACTCTAGCCTGAGTGTAGGAGAAGCCATGGCTAATGCTCAGCTGAGGCAAAGAGCAAGGGGGGAACTAAGTCCCAGTTCCAGGTGAACGTTGTCCAGAAAGCTGGCAAGATCTGAAAATTCATGTCTACAGGAACACGCAAGGGTGAATACTGGATCTTACAAAACTATAGATACTATAGTCATAACAGAAACTTGTCAATGAAGCTTTTATTGAACCAAGAGATGTTCCTCCTGTTTTAACTTACCCACACAAGGTCCCAGAGCATCTAATACAGAGATAATTAACGACTTTTTAAAAAATAAATAAACAACCTGAAGTCCAGATTACTATAGTGCCGGGAATGGCCAGCAATCCCTGTACCAATGGATGAATGATTACTCCAAACTTTGCTGTGAAAGAAAGGAGAAGGCAAGGGGGTCAATGCTCAGAGATGAAGACCCTTTGGTTCTCTTTGCTCCTGTGTTTATTGGTCCTTCAGGATAATCACAAATCCTTACCACTGTTTCTCAAACACATGGTGTGTGATAAGGGGTTTTACTGAAACGAGGAGGTTTTGTTTACGGGAAAGATACAATATGCTAACCTGTGTGTTCTATGAGTTGTGCTTAACATACACTAAGGGACAATGCCTACATCTCTTAGATCAAGGGACAGCTGTTTGGGCTCGGAAAGCTTCAGGAAGGCAACTCCCCGTGGCATTCCAATGGCAGAGTGATCACGCAGGCCTACGCCCCTCTCTGAAACCTTCTCTGACCTCAGCGGCCTCCATGTTACATTTTAGCAAGCCAGGTATTATGGCTGATTTGATGCTCTATATTAACCCCAACACTATAGAAGAGAAGGGGTCCTCTGCGATCAGCCAGCTTGATCTCCTCCCAAAATGCTTTGCAGGATGAGACCACCTTAATGACTTTCCCGTGGTACAGCATCTGGTCCTTAATCTCGAAGAGGGTGAGGTCTTATTTGTCAACACACATGGGATGATCTGTCTCTCAGATGCAGACTCACATTGGCTTAACTCACAAAACTGATAAATAAAACTAGAGTGACCACAGATTTATCTTAGTACAAAATATACTTGATTCCATTTCTTAATTTTGGCTGACACATTATCTCCCTAAAGATAAAATATATGAGAAGTCCAATTATAACCCAGTTTCCTAAATAGAGAATACAATTGAAAACTTGGATAATCATATAAAGCCACCATCTTGACAAAAGGGTAGGGAGAGTCTAATTTATTGGCCACAGGTCTTTGTCCACTCACGAGACCATGCCTGCATTTACCCACTTACCTCTCTAACTCTCCATTTTCTTTGTCTGGGAGGCTGTTAGTGCTCTCTTGTGATTGATTCAGTCATTTTTAAAAAAATCTGTGTGAATATAATGTTAATATATTCACTGGGTTACCATCAAGTCTTTCAGGCCGGGGAGCTAGTCTGCCTCTTTGGCTGTTTTGTGCATTTCTCAGCTCTGTTGACATTAAAATTTTACTTTTAGAGCAAGGGAGGCTATCAGATTTTTCTCATTTCAAAGTTCCTAGTGGAAGCCCCACTGTATCATGAAGTCCTAACAGCAACTGGATAAAAGAACAATTAATAGAAAAAACTGTTTCCCAGTGGACTTTACTAAGTAGAGAGTTAGGCTCTCACAATGTCAAGAGAAGTATAATTGCTGTTGAGCCTTGCCAGAGTCCTTAGTACTCTCCTGACCCTGCAGATGAAGCCAGTTGACTCCACCTGCTGTGTAGATCTGCAGGTCTGTGATCCCAGGCAAACATCTAAGTTCTTGTCCCACATTCTGGGTTTCTGCATCCCTTGTCATTCAGCTCTCTCTGAACTCCTACTAGAGTATGACAGACAACTGGACATCTCAGGTTGCCTAGAGACCATGTTCCACCACGCGCTCCTATATTAAATACTCTGTGAGACACGGGGCACAGACAGCCTAACATGACCTTATGGGTTGGGATATTTCCTCCGTTCTCTCTAATCCCCTCTCATCCACTCCTGTCAGCCTCTTAAAGAGCAAGGTGGAGAAGAATCCAAGGGAATAAGGGATATCTAAAACAGTACATAAAAATGCAAAAAAGCAATGGGACTTTGGTCAAGTTCCTTTTCTAGCCTCAGTTTCTTATTTTTAGAATGGGAATAACGATAGCTACGAATCACAGTAATAATTAAAGGAGCTAGTTCATGGAAGAGTGTGTAGCAAAGCACCTGGTATGTGGTAAGAGCTTGAAATATACCAGCTATCATCGTTGCAGGTGTCATTACTATATTAACCACTACTCCAGGCCTCTTTTCAGCCCCCGTCCACTTTGAACAATCCTGCCAGCTAAGCTCCATCTTCCTGAGGTTGGATTCCTGCTCATGAACCCTGGCTTATATGCAATTCCTTCTTACCATATATCCAAGTGATCAATGGTGAATCCTTGCCCTCCTGCCTTCCAGATTCCCTATAATTGGGATCCACCTGACCATTATCACATCTTCAATTTTTCTGCTAAGAACTGTTTTACTGAACTACCCACTGATGAACTCTGCTGAATACTAGTCTTTTAACTATAGATTAAGAATAGGGGTAGTCCCTAGGTTTGGGAATTTCTAACCCATGTCTTTGTTCTTAACTGGCTAGACTTGGTAAAATCACATTCCAAGATATGACAAGGACACAAGTTTTATTTTTAAATGCTTGGTGTTGTTTAGAACCATATGCATTTCTGTAGCATTTAAGAGTGACATTTAGAGAATGAAAGGATGCACCATTAGGAATTATGGGTCTGTATACAAATGAATACAAATGCAAACACAAAATGCCTTGGTCATTCCCTATTTCCTTCCTGAGTCTATGGTTTATGGGTGAAGGCTTCATTGGCCACAGAAACCATTTGGAAAGGATCATTACAAATTGCATAAAAGTTTGACAGTCAAAACATATTAGGTGATTGTTGGCCATAACTTACTGAAAATATGAGCATAAGTGGAGCAAAACGGAGACTGGGGGTTTGTTCTGAGACTCTGAATACCAACAATATATTCGAATCCAGTAATTCACTATTGCCAACTTAGTATGGCTCTGTGAAGCACTTTAAACTATATTGCAGACTAGAGTGGTCATTTGACGGGTGAGAGGTTTTTGTTTTATTTTCCAACAGGTTTATATGTTTTTCTTTCCTTGGCAACAAGACTCCACTATTGCTTTTCTACCCTCACAGCCCTATTCTGCTCTGCCCAGCGTGGGGTGTTAGGAAGTGATATGGAAAATGATTCTATCTTTACTCCAGGAACATGCCCCCAAAATGAAGCAGAAAGACTGGCTTTGTTTTCTCAAGGACCAAGAATCTAATAAAAAGGTGAGCTGCTGTAGGGATGAGGAAGGGGGAACCTGAGGGGTAAGACATCTATCACTTAAGCTGGGCACCTGGAAAGTGTCTAAATGAACATAATTTATATCCCAGGATTTCTCAGTTTGATTTAATTTCTTGTGCTCTAAATGGCTGACTTAGTGTGACATATTCCCTATGGAAGGTAAAAGTACAAGATTGTAATTGGGAATATATAAATAACAATGTCTGTAATAAAGGATAATCAGAAGATGTGAAATCTTCACCCAATGCTGCTGATTCCTTGCCTTAAGTCCTTCCATGTGTCTTTGCAAAGCTTCAAATGTGGCTGTGATATAAACAAAGAATGATTATGAATTGTATTAATGATATGATTAATAATAAGGTCACATCTTTGAAAAATGAAAAAAATGCATTATGATTTAAAGTTTCCTTACTGTTATGTAAACAATATGGAGAATTAAATGAATTTGAATATTTAAATCTGGAGGAAAATACTATTTCAGCCATTTGTCAGTAACTCAAATGAATTCTGTGGCCTTTCTTTGGTCAGTTGATTGAGAGTTTTCATTTGAAACTGGTAAGATACCCTGATGCATGCAGAAGTGCTGCTTTCAGTGGTCTAGCTAAAACACGGAATCTAGGGGAATGATGTTTTCATACACCACTGAACTTGTCGCTATAATGTGTACAGCACCTCTATAATAATTAGTTGTAAAATCTTGGACTAGTCACTTAGACTTACACTTCAACTGTAAAATAAGAGGTTTGGTTAAGATGATCTTTTATCCCCTTGCAACTATTACATTAGGGTATTCTGAGGTACCTCCTGACATCCTCTACAGTGGCAGGACCACCAAATGAGCTGAAGTTTATTCTCAATCTCATGCAAATAAAGCTCTAATTTTAACAACTACATGACGTATTTTTGGTGGACAATTTGGTTGACAATTTCTTTCATATCTAAGTTCCTTCAGGAACTAAAAAAGAGCTCTTCCTAGAAAGTTATATTTATTATTATCAGTTTCAAATGGAACATAGAGTGTCAAGTATTCATTTCATATACTTTTCCCAAGCCATTTGCTCCTCCTTCTCCTCTTAGACATTATATTTCTTTCACATCACTCTTCATCAATTTCCTGGAATTGTCTGCTCACAAGTCAATGCTCACCAATGAAATGAGTGTCTTCTCCACAAAGATGCTTGATTCCAATACATGTGTCACCATGCTTTGGACCATTTCACCCCAACACCTTTGTTATAATTGAAGAACCCCTAAGCAAAGGCACTCAACCACAGTGACTTACACAGTCTATGATGTAGGGCCCAGAGTTAAATATCTATTCATTGTAGGTGCTCTCTGCAGGACCACGATCATCTGTCTCAGTGAGATCATTTTCCTGAGAACTTGAATACAAAGTATAGAGAGATTAGAAGATACAGCAGCACAGAGGAAGACACATAGAGAGAGTCTGCAATAAACAGGAGCCATGAGTAAAGCCTGGAGGTAAGCCTGACCTCAGTCAAAAGCAGAAACAGAAGTAGAGAAAAAATTACAGAGAGAAATTGAGTTGAGGACTAAATCATTGCTAGAATTGTTGGACAACTAGAGCAGCTTGAATTTTTACTGAGTTCCAGTTCTCCATGAGGCCTGATTATGTAGCTGCTGCTGAGACTTTGTTCCTGGTTTCTCTGTATGAATTCTGACCAAAAGGTGCATATCTTTCTGTTTTTTCAACCTATATATCTTCTCTTTGCAACCTGAGTCAACATAGGCAAGCTTCAATAAACTCAACTTGTTGTATCTGGTCCATATTTCCTGAATATGCAAAAGCCTAGTGTATATCAGCAAGGGTAGCAGAAGGGAGTGACAGTCCACATTGGTCTACATTTACATTTTCAGTAAAGAGTTTTAATAAAAGAATAAGAGGTAAAGGAATCTAAAACTAAAAGCTGAAAGTTTTTATAAGTATCCATAAATTGAATTTATCCCTGCTATCCCTGTTCATCATTTGCAGAGATATTCAAGATTGAGGTGTAATGAAATTATTTTTAAATAGAATTGGGTTAATGTTATTATTGCTTTCATGAATCCCTGGTATCAGCAGTATGGCTTATCATTCTTTACCAGAGAATGTCAAAAGAATTGTATAAATTAGACCACAGAATGCTTACTCTGTCTGCTCCTTGTTGAAGTATTTATCAGCGTGCTAATTAGAGTCCTGTTTATGAGGCTGAAAATGCTCAGGGCCAATTTCTCACGTAGCTCCTGTTGGTGGGCATAGTTTCCAGAAAAGCTTGGTTACATCTGGTGTGTACCTTGTAGCTCAGCATTGATATTTTATTCATTTTATAGCTAGCAGCAGTTTAGAAGGCAATATCTTTCTGAAACAGTGGATTCAGTACAAATAGCAATGTAGCTATGATATGGTTGCTCTGTTCTATGAAGTGGAAAACTTTAAAAGGAAAACCTGTGTGATTTGAATATCCTTGTAAACTGTGTTTAATGCACCTTTAAATGAAAGGAGAAGAGTTGATCACAGAAACAAAAGCACTCAATACATCCCTCACCCTGACCTGATGCAAAGTAAAACTCATGGGATGTCAGGAGAATGAAAACCATTATTGTATGGCCATTTCAGAAACCAAGGAGCCCAGAACAACATTTTGACACATGGGGAAAAAGGCAATGCTCTCTCCACTCTGATTTGGTTTGTCAGTCAGGCAATGAGCCAACAACAAACTTACTTGTTTTGCCCAACACAATTGCTAATTTGAAGATAAGTATGTTTTCTTTTTCCTTTACTCTACCTATTCTTATGCTTAAATTCGTATTCAAAACAGTAGAGATTGAGACCGTGCATTCCTCACAGTAGAAGATGACTAGTTTTCATTGACCATAGGGCTGGCTAAATGCAACGGTACCTGCTGACCAGTTTCACTCATTTATTTAGAAAGACAGATGGCTCTGGCTGGATTTGAAAATCTGTAAAGGGATAGTGCTATTTATCTAGTTAATTACCCCATCAAAGGTATGGCAAAAACTTATAACAGTATCTTGCTCACAGCCATCAATACTGTGGTCCCCAAATAACCTTTCTCATTATATTTTACACACAGTTCACCGCAGTGTCCTGTGATTTACATGAAGAATGAAAGAAGATTGGAGAAGCCTGAAGGGATCCTCACAGTGTTACCTAATTAATAGATGTGGTAAACTCTGATAATCCTGAACCTTGGTGGTGGTTAAGACCAAGAAAGAATTTTCTAATTCTGTCTTTCAATCTCACCCAGAAAGGCAATTTAGGGCTAGAGGGAACCATAAAATATTGGAGTAAAGATGAGATACAGAAAATGAGGAGAATGGCCATTGATAAAATGCCATTTTTTTTTCCTGTGATGAATTTTCACCTTACTCTGAATACCAAGCTGACCAGGTCAGGCTAATACAAGTTGTCATCAAATGGCAAACAAAATTCAGGGAGTTATGGATGTGCGCTTTTGTTGTCACTGTATGACAGTGGGGATTTTTCATAGGTCTTAGTAAAACACTTCAGAACAAAGATTTGGGTCCACAGTGACACTTTTGGTAGTTTCTCCCTTGGTCTTTTATCTATGACCTTCACCTAACATTTTTATCCTAGTGAATTCTGGTTAAAACAAATATCAAAAGAATGCACAGCCTGAGAGTAGCACATAAGAAAAAAAAAAAAAAAAGGAAGAGAACATCAAAGCCAATGTCTGTCCCCTCTGAGTTTGGGGATATTTTTTTTTTAAATCCAGTCACTGCTCTATCTTTGGTTCCTCTATTTTTTTTTTAAACTATAGCTCAGTATTAACAAAGATACTTGTAAATAAAAAGACTTAATATCTCTTCTTCTGATTTAGCATTTTCCTTGTGAAGGATGCTCCACTGGGCTTTGTAGAATTGGAAGGAAATGGTGACTCAGTCCTTACCCTCCAGACTTATCAGACTATGTTGTAAATGACAAACTAAAGATAGAAGGGTGAGGGGCGCCTGGGTGGCACAGCGGTTAAGCGTCTGCCTTCCAGGGCGTGATCCCGGCGTTATGGGATCGAGCCCCACATCAGGCTCCTCTGCTGGGAGCCTGCTTCTTCCTCTCCCACTCCCCCTGCTTGTGTTCCCTCTCTCGCTGGCTGTCTCTATCTCTGTCTAATAAATAAATAATAATAAAAAAAAAAAAAAAAAAAAAAAGAAAGAAAGAAGGGTGAATATGGATACAGACTAGAAAATGGAGAGCGGGTAAGGAGAGAGTGATTCCTACCAGGGAGATTCCTACCAGCCTTTTTGGAAAGGCTAAACAGAAAAAATAAAATTTTAAGTAGCTACTTGGAGAACAGAAATTTGGACACTGGAAAGAGAAATTAACAATTTGGTACAAAGAGAAACCATATGAAAAAAATTACAATCCATATTTATCTAATTAAAGAGTTAACTACTTAAATGAGGCAAAGTTAGAATAAATTTAGAAAAGGGCATCTTTTCTGAAGTGCTGGAGAGCAGGGTATTGATGGAATGTGAGGGGAAATACTAGATAAAAAAGTTATAAAGAGAGATCATGACCCACTTTGATGGAGTGTTGTCCATCATGCTGAGGGGCCATGGAAAGTATTTTAAGAAGGGAGTAAACTAAAAAGATATACTTTAAAAGGTACCTCTGTTAAGAATGGATTAGAATGTGGAGTGGCAGGGGCGCCTGGGTGGCACAGCGGTTAAGCGTCTGCCTTCGGCTCAGGGCGTGATCCCGGCATTATGGGATCGAGCCCCACATCAGGCTCCTCCGCTATGAGCCTGCTTCTTCCTCTCCCACTCCCTCTGCTTGTGTTCCCTCTCTCACTGGCTGTCTCTATCTCTGTCGAATAAATAAATAAAATCTTTAAAAAAAAAAAAAGAATGTGGAGTGGCAAAGATACCATTTAATTAATTACTAGAGTGTTGGTATCTCAATAACATGTTTAAAGTAACTAATAATTCTTCAATGTGTTAAAATGTACAAAGTTCTTTCACAGACATTTTCTCCTTTGAATACAGCCTGATATAAGGTAAAAGGACAGGACTGAATATGAAACACAGATATGAGATATTGTGGAGGCTGGACTGAGGACTCTGACCACCACTTGAATGGACAGTGAGAACACGGGCCAAGGACTTCAGTCTGGGTTGAGAGCTCCCATCATCATTACCAGCAGCAACATGTTGAGGACAAACTAGGTGTTAGGCCCTGTGCTAAGAACTTATATTAGATGATCTCATTTAATCTTCACAATAACTCTATGCGCTCACCCTATGTCACAGATGAGGAGACCACGGTGTAGGGGATATCAAAAAATTTGTCCAAGATGAGATAGGTAACGAGCCGCAAAGCCAGGGCTTGTTTCAATCTGAAGAGGTCATAATACTGGTCAGTGACAAGCCTAAAAAACAAACTCTGTTTATATCTGCATGTTTTATATAAAAAATGCACATCTTATAAAAAGTTTAATTTGACTTTTTTTCAGGTTATTCATTATTTGATTCAAGGATAAACAGTACTTTCTTTTAAAGTATGAGCCAGGAGCCTGTCAGATTTTATTATAATGGCAACAGATCCCATTTAAAGAAACTTGGCAATCTCTTGCCAGACTAGATTTTGATTCAAATGGTGTACTAATAAGGGGAAGCCTTCTGCCAAGATGCTGTAGCATTATGAGAGAGTCACCTTTACTCTCAGACAGCGCTTAGATCAAAAATCCTCAAGCCTTGAGTGAGGTAAATAATTTTCCTTTTACCATGTAGTTACATATGACAGTATTTGCATACCTAGCATCACCATATGCAGTCACAAAGTCATTTCCAACATGTCTGCCTTTCAGCACTCTTGTATAAACTATTATGGGTTTCTTCTGGAGTCTGACTTAAATCTTTGTGGCCAGTGGGACCACTTAGAAGTTACTGCTTCAGAGCACTAAGTGGGCCCTTGGCAGCATGAAACAATTAATGACTTGTCCAGAAATGCTTGGTTATAGCTTAAATCAAGAATAAGAATGAGGCTTTCTATTGCTACATCTTCCACAATGTATTTTTATAAAAGTGTAAATGTGTACATGTCAGATGGATTCTCTATGATTTTTATCTATGTTATGCTTAAAATCACAGTCTGCCTAGTGAGGGTTCCTTTTTCTCTATGCACTTTTTTTAATTAGTCAATTACATTCTCTAGAGAGAGGTTGTATTTGAAAAGACCTTTCAAAGAAAGGCTTAAAGAGTCATACTATTATGAGCCTTTAGGGGCTCTAGTTAACAAGATAAAGCCACCCAGTCACAAAATATTAAAGAAATGATGAGCATCTCTTTCCATAAAGTAAATATTATCATGTTTCTCATCTTGTCTTTCCCTTGTATAGGTGTGTCACTTATCTTGTTCATAAATTTTTTCCTGTAGTAAGAGAGGAAATAAACAACAGTCTATGTGAAAACTCTTTTCAGAGAAAGCACTGGCAGGGGGAGATAGTCTATTTAAAGAGTATTGTGTCTTTGGTTAAGCAGGAAGTGAATTTACTACAAAAGGCTGGAACCCGCTCTGATAGAATTGAAGGTAATTAAAATCTAATGGTAGAATCTAACCATTTAAATTGCAATTTAAGTTGGTCAAATAGGATTGAAATCAGAACAGTTGACAAGCTGAAAATGGGACTATAAGAGATTCACTGTGTGCATGTGAAATATTTGCTTACTCTGGATTGAAATGCACATTGCATGGATGAAATGAAATACTTTCTAAATTTATATGACTTTTCATTAGTATAAAAAGATGATTGTGAGGATTTGCATCTTACAATATATAATGACAAAGAACAACTGGCATAAAATTAAAGGCGTTCAATAACAAACAAAAGATGATGAGGTATTTGCTGTTTATGAGATCTTATATTTTAGTATGTATACTTTATTATATAAAGTCTGAAGATGGGAATTGCAAATTATCGAATTACATTTATTGCTGGTTTAACCTAAGGCTACATGGTTAGGCTTAACATATTTTCTCTACAAGTGTGGAAAACTTAAAGTGCCAACGCATATGTTTCCACATGTAATTATACAACTTGTGTTAATTTGTTAATATATTGAAGTAGTTTGACATATGAGGCAGAAGAAATGTGGTCTTTGCATTTCTTACCGGAAATTAATAAAGCACAATAATAAGGAATCTAAAGGAAATTTACAGAGATTATGATTTGCCAAAGTAAATTGTAGCATCCCAACTTTTTACTCAACATTCTTTCCAACATATCACTAATTCCTCCCACTTTGCATGTTACCTCAAAACCTGGGTACAAGTTACTTTTATTACTGACCTCCACAAATTAGTCGTAATACCACCACATTACATCTGTCAGACTCCATCTTGTTCCAAATAACCAGGAAAAGGGTTTTCAGGCCCCACTGCCAGTAAAATCTAGATCTCTGAACAAGGCCATGAAGTGAAATACAGTGATAGAAGAATACTTAAAGCACTAACAATAAAAACACTTAGTTGAAATTGTTTTCAGATTAAGGATTTTGTTGCTTGTGATACATTTATGCATACAATCCCCCCCAAGTAGATACACACATGCATGCATTTTTTAAAAACTTTAGTTTCCTGAGAATGCTGTCTCTCAAGGAAATGAGTGCTTCAATCATAGTAAAAGACTCAACCACCATATAAAATAACCACATAACCTCAAGGGAAATCATTATCCTAAGAAGGAAAGGGAAACACAGAGAGGAAAAATGTTTCAATAGAAATAAGAAAACCTGGGTCTCGCTCCATTAGCTTTATTAAAATTATGGACAAGCAGATGTTCATGAAAGGCAATGTATTTATGTATTTTCCCATAGAAACAATGTCGAAATCGAGAGCTGTGTTCTTGACAAGAGACTTGGCATAAAAGTAAGCCTAGCTTAGGCCAACGATGTCATAAAAACAAGCATAAAATTCTTCCATATATTTAATAGTAAAATTATGCTCGGAGTCCAATAAAATGAGCATAAATACCCTATACACAATGATTATACAGGAGGGCACTCCGTGCTATAAAGCATACAGGCAGCACATAAATAAAATTGCACTATACTATAAATTAAAGCTACTTAAAATTAATATGCTAGCTATAATAAAAATTAAACAGTTAATTAACAGTATTTTTGCTTGCCTTCTTAGAAATGTTATGATTTGAATGGCCTGAATGGTCTCTGAAATTGCTGCCTAGGGAAGTTTTTCTCTTCAGAAGATTCCCTATATTGACCCTCATGATCCAGGCTGTAAGAGATTCTGAGACTGCTCAGCAGACTCAAGCATAAGAGAAGTAAGCTGAGAATAAGCATAAATAAGAACCCACATAAACGGGATCTCCTGGGGGTGGCCAACCATCTAAAATTCAAAATCAAGCCTCAGAAGTCTTAGACATGATCTCAGCTGGTGTAAAATTCCAAGGGGGAGAAGTGATAGAGGAGAAGACCCAAAGAAGAACTTTCTAATACTGGGGCTTTGGTCAAGGAGCTCTGCAGCTCATGACTCTAGCAGAACAGGACCCAGGTAGCAGTTGATAAGCATAGAGGCAGAGAAAAGTGTTTTGCAAATTGTCAGAAAAGTAGAGAACTTTTGGGGATCAGAGTCAGGGATTAGAACTGACGTCCAGTCACAAGAGGTGACAAGTATCAAGAAAGAGCGCATCCTGATGGACACATAGATGACCAGAGAATTCCAAGAGATCCAATGGCAATGGGTCTTAGAAGAAGTAAGACAAACTTAAGATCCTATCATCACCCATGATGGAGAAGGGGCCCTTAATACTGCCATGTTTGTCTTCCTTGGCTCTAATCTGTGTCTACAGAAACCTGCATTTCCTCAGCCTGGAACAAGCAGGGGCCTGCACTTTGCTCAACACACAGGCACTCAAATGTCATTCAGTGACCCTAACCTAATGCTCAAAAGTCAAGTTCTTGTTTCCAGAGTCTCAGTGGTAGATAAACATTCTTTCTAACAAATTACCTTGGTAATATACAATATATTTAAAGTACTATCTATAGCTTTAGTTTAAGCTTTTGAAGAAGAGCCAAACCTAGTGAATTTGGTCCTTTTGTTCATTTATTTCTTACTTGTTAAATTGTTTGCTCTTCTCCCTCA
The DNA here is from genome assembly GCF_002007445.2 of Ailuropoda melanoleuca. Lineage (NCBI taxonomy): Eukaryota > Metazoa > Chordata > Mammalia > Carnivora > Ursidae > Ailuropoda > Ailuropoda melanoleuca. The sequence goes on along the minus strand of NC_048218.1, from coordinate 47,334,647 downwards.
TCTTCTAACAAGAGCGCTAAGGCTGCCAAAGAAAATACAAATAGGAAGCTGGGGGATATGTTTGGAAAGAAGGAACAATATCTGTACTCCTCTGCCTTAGTGCTATGCTATCTAGGGAGGTGTTTGTGGTTTGATTATATGTGTATGGGTTTGAAGCTTTTCATTTCAGTTTTTGGAATCACATTTATTACCTCACTTTATTTGTAACACTTTAGCATAGATACAGAAGGATTATTATTATCCACATTTTGCAGATGAGAAAACTAACTTGGAAAAGCAGTAAGCGGTAAATACAAATTCATGTTTTAAAAACTTGAGGCAGGGATCTTATATGGATTCTGTGCTCAAGTCCTTTCACATGGTTGATCCTCAAAAATATTTGCTGATGAATACATTAATGACTTTTTCTGACAAAGTACTATGTTTTAGGGTACAAGCAGGATAAGGAAGAAAAGTGAAGGCACAATAGGGCTGAGGAGTGAAGATAATGGGAACAGCTAACATGAACTGCATGGTTGCTGTTTGTCAGTCATTGAGTAAGGAGCTTATATTCATTTATTCTTAGAACTGCTTCTGATGGAGCCTGGGTGGCTCAGATGGTTAAGTGTCTGCCTTCAGCTCAGGACATGATCTCAGAGTCTGGGATCAGGCTGGGATCAGTCTGGGATCAAGCCCTGTGTCAGGCTTCCTGCTTAGAGGGGAGTTTGCTTCTTCCTCTGCACCCCCCTCTCTCTCAAATAAATAAATAAAATCTTAAAAAATATATTCTTTAGAACTGTTTGTGAAGGTAAGTAGTATTTTCTTCCATGTTGTACGTGTGAGGAAACCACAAGATATCTTCAGAGAAGAGATTCAAACCCAGGTAGGCTGACTCACAGCCCATGCTCTACACCTCCCACCACTGTATAGAAACAAATTAAGAAGTTAGAAGTCACAATAATGGCAAAGAGCAGGTGCAACAGTAAGGAGAAACCAGGCAAGGTGGTAGGTCTAATACCTACTGAGTGCCAGACCTTTGCACAGATTATCCCCAGTCCTCAAATTAAACCTGTTAAATTAATTAAAGAATGAGGCTGTTAGACTAAGGTGGCCAAGGTGAGCAAACCAAAGTCCAACCCTGGTAATGCTTCAAGATAATGAAATCAAAATGCTGAGGACAACCAATCACAAACAGCCAGCGAGGCTTTCAGCTACAGCCAATGAATAATTTCCTTTCTTTGCTTCTGCCTTTTCTCTACATAAGTCCTTCCACTGGTTCTGTCCATTAACTGTTCCAGCCACTTCTAGTTTGGCTCTGCCCAATTCAAATGATTCACTAAAATAAACTCTTAAAGTTTTTAATATTCCTCACTTTGTCTTTTAACAACCCAAAAAGTTGATTGAGGATCTTCTCCTCATAGATAAGAAAGCTGGAGTTCAAAGAAGCCAAATAACTTCTCCAAGGTCATGCAGCTAACCAATGACAGAACTATGATTCAAATCAGGTCTGATTCCAAAGCACGTATTTGTTTTTCTATTATACAATATTGCCAGAGACCAAATGTATACACTCTAGACAATAGAAATTTTCCCATGTGCAGGAGCAGTCTCTGTCTCCAAGGAATGTGGTCTAGACAGCAGAGGAATTCCTTCTGTGTGTGTGTTTGATCAAAGAAAGTCTTTCTCTAACTGGAAAGTTCATCCCTTTTATCTAAGCATACAAATTACTGCCTCCAGAGACTACACAAGGAAATATGAGGGAGAAATTACACAGCTGCCCAGCCAGGTCAGCTCAATCAGCCCTGGCAATCAGTAAGTGCAAGTGTGATCAATTACATTTCCAGTTCTAGACACTATGTAGCATGACTCCTTCTTTCTATTAGGGAAGATACAGATGATGCCACATATGTACGGTGGTCTCCTTTCAACTTTCTGGAACTGCCTTCTATCTTATTCAAGAAGCATGGTTCTCAAACTTTAGCATGCAGCAGGATCAACTGAAGAGCTTGCTAAACAGAAAATATGGGGCTCCACCCCCTGAGTTTCTGACTGAATAGGTCTGGATTGGGTCCTGAGAAGTTGCACTTCTATCAAGTTCCCAGATAAGACTAAGGGTGCTAGTTGGGGAACATACTTTAAGGACTATTAGCTTCCAACATATTTCTTTTTAATGCAGACCAATGCTGGCCATAATACGATATCAGCTATCAGGAATGAGCAATCTACTTTAAAAGCAAGGTATTCAATTCCTTGACTTTCAGGCCCCCAGGAAGCTCTAAGTACTGATTTGCAGAGCTTATGCATTTCACAGTAAGTTCCACATTTTCCCTGAGCGCAGAAAGCACAGATATAGATGACAAGTAAGACAAAAGTTAAAAACAGTGGTGTTTATTATACCTTGGCAATTTATGCATAGGTCCTCAAAACTCAATCCTGTCCTACATGGTTTAGACTCCTTAGGTTAGCCCTGATAATCAATATAATCTAGAAAGTTTCACCTTATCAATATTTTTGAACTTGTTCATTTTTTCTGCCAATAATCAGATAGAAATAAGGTTTTGCTCATGTTTTGCAGATGATTTTTTTTTAAAAAATAATTTTCATAGCTTCGCTGTGAGCATTAGACTTTTATAGTTGTCAGAGCTCAGCAAGGGAAAGCTATGACTGTTTCATTTTGACAGTTCTTTTGGAACAATTATTTAATGTGAGCATTATTTAAATGTGAGAGTGGAATGAATATATCTTGGTGTGGTTTTTAAAATTTAGTCTCAACATCTTATCTTCCATCTACATTTAAGACAGCACATTATTCTTACTTCTTGCCTTCCATTTACAGTTAGCACAGAGTTTAGATACTGAGGGAAGTAATTTAGACTGAAGAGCAAAAAATACACATTTATGTGCTATCCTTGGCTCTGTTATTCCCTTAATCCCATCTGAAGAGAGAAAAATGTTGATTTTAAGCTGAGGCAAAACATGATATCTTTTGAACGGTACAGTTGACAATTTAGAAAAAGCCACACAGTCTTTAAGGCATTATTTCAAACCCTTTGGGGATGTATAAAGTTACTTTCACTGGTTGCCATTTGAAGAAAGATCCATTGTTGAGAAAAAAATTTAACCCAAAGTTTTAATAAATTAATGGAGGAAAGCGGCCGCAGGCTTTTTCCTCAGATCTGTAGGAATCTGGACCTAATATTTGTAATGAATTTCTGTCCACCCATTCTCAGGAATACTTAATAGGTAACGGAAGAAATGTGAAGCGACGACAAAGCAATTATCACTGTTCTGAAGGGGAGATGGGGTGAGGTGAAAACGCAGAGAAAATAGTTCTTTGTTTACTTCAGAATATGGGTAGTGTTCAACCAAAGGGGGTAATCTGGAGAGTTTCTGTATCTTTTTCATGTGCCATCTCTCTCAAGAATCAGCAAGCAGTGGCGTTATACTCATTCTGGAAATTGCCTCTATGTTCAAATAGCATTCATTACATGCAGCTTTTTCGCAGATCTAAAGGGCAAGGGGAAAACAGATTATTTGTAAAATAAAAACAATGCTGGCATGGATTTCTTCCCCCCTCAGGGTGAGAGGGAAAATGTCTGGGTGTTGTTTTCAAACATTCCAGCCATCAACTCCAGAGAGCATGGACAAACATAATTTTCATTGTTGACATAATGAAGATGATGATGCTTTTCAACCATTTCCCAGAGCATAAACCCATTTTCAGTGCAAGCCCTGCTAACCATAAGGAATGCTAGTGATGTGGGAAAAACAAACGCACAAATGAAAAACAATGAGTCAGATAGCTCATTCATTGCTGTCAATAGAAACCAGAGTTCCCCCAAATCCGCTTAGTATTGGCCATTGTATAATCTGAAGGGCATAGCAGACCATTTGCACATTGAGTAAAATGTTAAAATTAACAATTGAGTAAAATGTTAGGAATAAGCAAAGCAGTTACATTCTCAGTATCAGAAAGGTTTGGATTTTTTCTTTCATGTATATGCTTATTAAAATAGGTACAAATAGGTTTTTTTTCAGTAGCTGAAAGAAATAAAGTTTAAAATTGACACTATTATTTCAATAATATATACAAAACATTTTCTTCAACTTCTAAATTATTAGAAAGCTAAAATTACTTTCTGGTTTAAATGACTTGGATAGTTTCTCAAAAAAAGGAAACATGCTATGAGCCATACAATTATTTTTCCTTACTGACCATAGTTAACATTTCTATCAATTTCCTTCCTGTCTTTTTTTTTGTGTGAGCTTATATTATAGATACGGTTCAGTGTTCTTTTTTCTTTTCATATTCTAGCATATTCTTATTTGGTAAAGGTTTTTTATAACTGATTTTCAGTTTCTACATATTCTTATGTCCCAGGAAATTACTATAGTACATCTAAGAATTCTGCATTTGGGAACATTTAAGTGGCATCTAATACTTTTTGATTAAAAATAATACAGTGATAAATATCCTTATAAATAAATCAATATATCTAACATTCTAAGGTTGTGAGTAAATGATGACATTATTTGAGTAATATGGGCTTAAATCAGATCCTCTGATAACCCTGGGCATATGGACACCCATAGTATATTTCCCAGACACCCTGGGAGTGTGACTGCTGGGAGTGTGACTACATGACTAAGTTCTGGCCAGTGGAATATGAAAGTGTCCTGTGGCAGTTCCCAGGAAACTTCCTTACATTTTATATGCCCTTTGCCTCTATTTTTGAACCTTTCTCTATTTTGGGTCATGGGATAAGGGCTACAGATAAAGTATGGTTGAGTGTAAAATGAGAGACATTCTCATTACATATCCAGTGACAAACTGGAAAAAAAGCATTTAAGTTTTGATAAATCTCTTGATGAGAGAGAGTGAATCACCTTTTTTTAAAAGATTTTATTTATGTGACACAGAGAGGGAAAGAGCTCAAGCAGGGTAAGCAGCAGGCAGAGGGAGAAAGAAGGCTCCCCCCTGAGCAAGGAGCCTGATGTGGGGCTCAATCCCAGGACCCCAGGATCATGACCTGAGCCGAAGGCAGATGCTAAACTGATGGAACCACCCAGGCGTCCCAGTCAATCACCTTTGCTCCACGTTGTATGTCAAGAGTGAGGGTGATGCCAAGAAAAATTGTGATGTATCTCTGTAGGATTTACGGGAGATTCCCGGGGGTCCCCTCTCTGTCCCCAGGAGGTATTCTGCATTATTCTCTGCCACCTTATTTCAGCAGCAGCACAACATATGTTAGCAAAACAATACCTTCTAAAAAGCAAATCATTTTCAATTCCCAAGTGGTAAATAATTTCTAAGAAGTACTATATTTCCTCTCAAGTAATTTTTCATTTTCGTCCATTGTTCACTGCTGTAAAAAAAGAAAAGTTACGAACTACATACAACAGGAGAAATAGCTTAAGGACCTGTATAACTTGGAGGCAAAGTTACATGAAATTGTCAAAAGACAACCCTCCCAGGATCTTCTAGTGTTAGTTGATTAGCCAAACCAGCAGGACTATTCAGTAATGGATTCCGCTTTAGGCAATGCTAATAGAGCTCTACTCTTGATGAAAACTAACCTCAAAATTTGGGCCACATTGACTTTCACTAAACCTCCATATAATGATGGCACTTCACTTTTCAACATGGAAAATGAAAGGGAAAGTTGAGGTAATTACGTCGGCAATTTAAGTAAAACAGAAAACATCCAGATACCTGAGGCAAAGGGACCTGGAGCTTTGAACTATGCAGAGATAACAATCTGAGCTCCCCATTTCACTTTTTCAAGAATACAACGCATTTTACAAATGAAGTTTCCTGAGCAGAGATTTCCAAATCTTATGTCTAGTACCTGTAAGTAGAAGGCCCCAAACCAATTTTCTCCCTATCTCAGCAAACAACATCATTAACCAAGGTTATTTTTCAGTTCTCCTGTGTTATTCAAATTTGTAGAGACTGATGCTATTTACCAACAAGCAATCAGGCAAGATAGTCTCACAAACATGAAAAGGTGACATGTTTATCCAATTTCCACTTCCTTTGAGCCTCTGGAGAAGATGGGCCACCATCAGGAGAAATATGGGTAACAGCCACTAGAGATTCTCCTTTTGTCTCCCACTAGTGAACTCATCCCCACTAAGAAGGTGCCTCTCCGCCCAGCCTCCAGTACTTCCTTTGTCGCATTTGCCCCCAATATCTCTGCTTTGCTGTATTATGTTCTTTACTGCTCTGGCCAACTGTCACTGCTGATGTCATCACTCACTATGCTCCAGGGCCAGCCCTGCAGAATGTGGGCCCATCAGTCATTTGATGCCAAGTCTCCTTCTCCCCTGTTTCTCCTGAAGCTGTAGGATAATTTGGCATGACGTTGGAGCTCATCACTGCCCACCTACTCATGGCCCTATCTTTCTCTATTTGGTCCATGTTGTTAGCTAACATAAAAGAGGACCCTCTGCTCAAAAGTCCCTACCTTTAGACATTTAGTGTTTCAAAATCATTGCAATCATAGACTGCCAAATTTTGTAACATTTTTATTAATTCATTCCCTTACTGTTACCGGATTGATTGGGACTTTTGGTTTTCAGAAGTGTGAGACATATGGAAGGTGTGTTTGCAAGTTTACCAGCTGTGATGTTCATTTTGTAGCAACTTGACTAGATCACAGGTCACCAGACATTTGGTCAAACATTATTCTGGGTATGTCTGTGAGGTGTTTCTGGATGACACTAACATTTGAATAAATTAGTAAATCAGATTGCCCTACCTAATGTGGGTAGACCCCATTTAGTCATCTGAAAGTTTGGATAGATCAAAAGGGCTGAATATCCGGTGACTAGGAGAGAATTATTTCCATCTGACTGCTTTTCAACCTGGGACACTGGTTTATTCCTGTCTTTGGAATTGAACGGAAATGATAGCTTTTTCTGGTTCCTAAACCTGCTAGCTTTCAGACTGGAAGTACACCATCAGCTTTCCTGGATCTCGGACCTTTGCCCCAGGCTAGAGCTCCCCTGGGCCTGCTGACTGCAGGTCTTGAGACTTGTTGGCCTCCATAATTATGTAAGCGAATTCCTTATAACAAGCCTCTTTATATACAGGACATATATCCCATTAGTTCTTTTTTCCTGGAGAACCCTAATACAACAGGTAGTCCTGGCATTTGTTTTGTTTACTATCCAAGTACATTCTTTTTCCAAATTACAAATTTGGATTGTTTTATATTAAATGTCTCCCCACTTGTAAATAATTGAGGAACCTCATTCTCAAAAGCAATTGATCTGTGATCGACTTGCTTTTTCCCTTATAAATATGGAATGAAAGCCAATGTGTGCTAGCCTAATAGCCTCCACAGTCATAATAGAAGGCTCTCCAACCTGTTATAATCCTCTCCTGCCAAGTGCTCAGGAATTCCTTCAAATTATGCCTCATCTCTGTTCCCAAGCAAGTCTCTCCCATGGACTACTTCTCTTGCTCTTTTCTCACTTCTAGAAGTTTACTACCTTACATTTTCCACAGCTGACAATGTCCCTTCATGAACCATCATTTCTGTGATGCTCCCAGAGCTACGTGCCAGCACGTGAAGACCAAGAGTAGTATTCATTTCTGTAAGATTAGGTTCTCCCTGAGTCAGGAAAAGCTTTTTTCCTCAACTCTGTGTCACTTCCAAAACAAGGGATGACAGCCGGACCCTGGGAACTGTCATGAGAGCCTGTGAAACTCTAGGCAGAGGCTGAGCTCCTTGTCTTTCCAGTTCTGACTTTCCCCTCAAAGTTTTAAAAATTATAGACTCAGTATTAGTCAGTGCTCAAACTCAAGGTAAAGTACACTTCTTTACCATCAGCTAATCTCCTGAATATGCCTCCTGACACAGAGCTGGAACCAGGAAGCTCAATATGGAGAGAACAAGCTTCATCTAGCTTCAGACGTCACTGCTCTTCCCTGTTGCATTAAGGAGCCTATTTTAAGGAGGAAGAGAATGTTGAGAATAGGAAGGAGAAATATCTTTAAAAAAAAAGGTGACTATTTTAAAGATATTCATTTACAATTATTTTATTAAACAATCATCTTTTACATGTCATCAGACCTTACCCCTGAAGTACAAAACAAAAACAAAAACAATGGTTTGAGGTATTAAAACTGAAGGAACATTTGCACATATTTTGTAAGGCTTTCACACTATAGTAACCAAAATATTCAGTGCAACTAAATACTACATATAACTGCAGGTTGATGAGAACAAAGCTGTATAAAACAAACCCGGTTTGTCTCATTATAGCTCTGATTCTCCCATTTACGGTGACAGGGTAGCAAAAAAAATAATGTGAGATGTAAGTTGCTTGCAAAATGATGTGTCCATTATTCAGTTTTAAAAAGTGGTATATAGAATGTAAAAGGTCAACACTTGAAAAAGTAGCCATCCCCAAAGCACAAAATCAAACTGACCAACTGGTTTCCATGATAAAGTGTATTCACAGGACTTAATCTTCAGATTAATGGCAATTCACTTAAAGTATCTGAAATAGATTTACTAGAGTATTTTAACACTATCCATGTACATATAAGGTCACATAAGTAGCATGCATGGTCCATACTTTTTTTTTTCTGTAGAATTTTTCCCTATAAAGTAGAAAATAAATTTTTAATACAGATAAAGTTCAGAATGGTCACTTCAAAGGGATTTTGAAGTAACACAGGGAAGAGGAGGTTGGCTTTTTAAGTGTTATACTTTTTAATATTGAATAAATTATCCAAAGACTTTCCAGATCCCACTTCACTTTGACCAGATCTAAACCTTGAAAGAGAAAGTTGAGGCAATCATATAGATAATTATTATAATATAAACACTTTCTTCTGATCTGCTCAGGCAAATTGGAGAAAAGGTATTTTTTGATTTGATGATTGATTTCATTATTAACCTCAGAGCATAGCTACTTCATTTGAAACAAATTTAAAATTGCATAGTGATTTGCATATAGTATAGTAAATTAGGTTCTGAATAATGGGTCACAAATATTGAATAGAAATTAGTCTCTACAGCAGTTGTTACAGGTAACATAGCACTTACAGTAGCCACACATGCTAGGTTTTGATGTTTGTCACTGAATTGTTCTATTCAGTTGTGTAGATAGGCTGAACAAAGGGAAGCTTGTTTTTTGTTTTTTGGGATTTTTTTGTAAGAACATAAGCTGCTTAAAACTGGGCTTTTAAAATTTCTTTGTAAAACTGATAAAGGACCACATACTTCTTGCAGTTTACTTTATAGGAAAATGCTGTTTCTTCCATGGCAAAAATGACACTTTCAAGAATACACCTTAAAAAGTAGGGTTCCTCCAGATTCTTTGCTTACCCAGCATCAGAAATTTGTGGGAAAAAGACATTTTTTCATAGAGACTCCAATAATGTTCTGCGAAACATTCCTGTTTCCTCTTTGTCATAGGAAAAAAAAAAAGGAAACTAGGTTATTAAAAATCCCCATGGGAACACGACACATATGTGTGGGGACAAGGTTCTTTCCTACAGCTATGGTTTGTTTTCCCACGTAATGGCTCCTGAATGAAGAACTAGCTTTGCAGTTGCCTCACTGCCGGATGCACAGCTCCAAAAGCAGCTGAGTTGTTTACCTGGGAGCAGAGTCAACATGTGCTGATGATGCTCTCACTTGAGCCAGGAGAAAACTGATCACAGCCATTCCTATCCAAATGAATAATGATCTAGGGTCACTTAGTATCCTTTTGAGGTCAACGACTATTTTTACTGTTTGCTACACAAGTAGATGCTCCAGGTTAAGGTACCTTTCCCAAGAGTTTGTTGTTTTGTTTCGTTTTGTTTTTAATGAATGTCATCAGACATGGAAATCAGCCAAAAACCCAGGTCATTGAATAAGTAATTAAATCTCAGGTGTCCAAACTGGCCAGTCCAATTAAAACATATCCCCAAGCTGGAATTATCTGGAATAAAACAAAAAAGTAACTTTCATTTTAGAACCACATACACAAATCTAAATGCCATCACATTGGGTTTTAATGCTTAGGGGGAAAATTGCAACAAATGTATTTTTTTCTATGCCCATCTTTTATCTCTATAACAACAAATAATCAAAAGAAAATTGAAATAAAATGAAATATGACTGATCCTGTAAGATCTAAGTCCTGAATATTGTTTGCTTATTATCATGATACCCATTGGTGCCATACAAATAGGGCTGACCACATACATAAGTGACAAGAACAATATCATCAAAATTCTTTCACTATCATCATGCTAATGAGCTACACTGTGAAATCTATCAAACCTACAAATATCAAATGCTGGCTGGCATTCAATTTGGATGAAACACTGACCAGTCACCCAGGTATGGCCAGTGAATCCCTCTCCCAAGAGGAGGGACCTGTTACAATCAGTCAAAGACTGGGTTTCTTATGCCATTCAACACCAAATTGGTGGGTGCCTTCCTATGTAGAAGGGCCAGTGAGCAGAGGAGAAGGGAAAAGCTCATGACTCCCAGAATGACCATTCCTGATATCAGTGCACTGGTGACGGCGTTCAGCTGGAAAGGAGGTTCATTTGGAGAACCTGCAAGCAATAAAATACACACAGTAGAAAGGTCCAATATCAGATTTATCTCACCTTATCCCAATTTATACCTGCGAAACATCTGTCATTAGTGTCTTGTAAAGTAACAGCATGAGACTGATTCATGCTGTAATCTATTTGACTATTATTCAGTCCAATAACGAAAGGATTATGTGGTTTAGAGGTCTGGTATCCCCTTGGCTGCCAGTAAAAAAAAAAAAAATCGTCTATAAAATGCTATAAAAATTGACCACCAGGTCACATGTGAGTTCAGAAGTCCTCAGTGAACTGTTATGTAAAATATAACAAACTTGTAAAACCAGAACTCATCATATTTACTTGTTTAGAGTTTTGCAACTGATCATCAAAAAATACTTAAAATTTTAAAAATCACACTTTAATTTTCAATATATGTTCATTATCTTACCAAGCTGTGAATTGTTGGTTGGAGTCTCATCTGGGAGAGAAAAGAAAAAGAAAAGCGATATTATATTTCTAAATATTTCCTTATGTTTATCATAATTCTGTGATTACTTTTTACCTGCATGTGGCCTCACCTTCACTCACAAGCTCCATGGGTAAGGGAGGCATGAAAATCTTCCTAAACCATTCTGTTTTCCCATTTTCTGTTCCATGTGTCTGAGATTTTATTATCTATCCATTCTGCAAGCCCACACCCTGCCAGTGCCCTGGGCATACAAATATAATCGCAAAATATAAAACATTCTTTCCTGCCAACCTTGCTTTGTCATTATCTCTTTAGTCAGGTTAGTGGGGGCAGTAATTATTAACAGCTATTACATTTTTTATAGCCCGATAACCTGCCATTTGTTATTTTGTTTTAGAGAAGTATTCATTATTTAGTGCCACTCTATTTTAAGTGTTGCCACTTTGCCCATCATAATCTGCAAAAACATCATTTTAAGTTCCAAAAAGATAAATTCATACTTAGTAACTAAATGAAAGGAAAACATGACTCCTAATCTTGAGTTGTAGGGTTTTTTGCATCTGTTAAGATTTAAGCTGTCGATTTTTTACTTGTCCCTGGCAAACATAATAATAGATGCAATGAATGCATTCACCTGGTTTCCCAACTCGTGTTACCCATTTAGTGATTGTATAGCCATTAACCCCCGATCTTGTACAATGAGTGGATTTCATTTTTGTTCTTAAATATGTGGGTGTATATGTGTCTTTGAGTGTCCATTATCTGAACCATAAAATGTGTGCAGTTAGCTGTTTTGATTTGGGAGTATAAATATTATTACAATTAACATGTGTGTAATGCCATACAGTTTACAAAGTGCTGCTTCGTATGTCATCACATTTTGTCCTCATAACAGCCATATGTTTTGACATTATTGCTACCCCCATTTTACAGATGAAGAAACTTCCATCTGTCACAGCCTCCATGATGAAGTAAACATGTTTAAATAAAAGCTCAGTTTCAGAATCCTTTTTCTAAAATAATATAAACAAGCCGAGTATGGAAAATATTTTTAGTTATAAAGATGAACATCTCGAGCTATGAAACCCCAGGATCAGTATTTGAAACAATTGATTGGGAGAACCGGGTGTGATATTTATAAGCCATCTGATGCCATTTCTTTTAAGACATATGAGTCTTGGCAGAAATGATGATTCTACTGTTTGAGCCTGAACTACAATGCCCCAAATTAATAGAGTGCTCATTTAGAGTATTCTTTAGAATGGTGCAGTACACCACTATAGGACAAAAANTTAGAGTATTCTTTAGAATGGTGCAGTACCACTATAGGACAAAAAAAAGAAAAGCACAAATTTTCATTATAAGACAAGCTTAGGAAAACCCTCACCTCCAACCAATACTATTTTATGAAGACACATGTTTCTCATGGAAATGGATGGAATGAAAAGGAACTGTGATCAATTCTTCCAAAAGATTTCCAAGATAAGCTACCTCACTGGAACATGGAGGAGAATATACAATGCTCTAAAATTCCTCTTTCAAAGTTATTCTTTGTTTACAATCACACTTATTTGCTTTTATTTATTTATTTATTTAGACTAGAAAACTCCTTCCTCCGTGTCCCAAATTAGGTGAAAGTGCTAGGACGGGCTGCCTGCACTATTTTTTGCATCCTGAAGTTAATTAAAGAAGTCAGAATATTCCCTTCTCTCCCACATTATCACCAGGACTTCTGTAAAACCACTACCCCAGGCGTCACTCACGAGGATGGGGCTATGGACACAGGAGGCAGACTGTCAAATGAGCCATACCAGCTGCAGGTTCCAGGGCTCTGAAAATCTGCAAGTGTCCTACCTCTCGCAGATGGCTAAGATCAAAGCGTGTTCTATTTGAATATTATTCGGAATTGCATAAAGGTAGAGAGAATCACTTTATCTAGTTGCTATTTCCAGTTTTTTTCAATTTCCAGTATCCTGCAATTTGGTCTAGCCCCAAAGGGGAGGTGGACATTTGCTAGGAGATTTTTTTTTCACCACACACTCTGTTTTTTTCTCTTACACATATTCGGTCTTACCATGCACATATATGCTAAAAGAAACCTTCTGGAATTAGAACAGATTGGAATACTAAACTTGGTGGACTCTTCAAAAAGCATGCAGCTAGCTGAGGACCCACAGGAGGAAAGTGATGGCAGCAATACCATGGCTGTTGGAAAGCCAGAAGCAGCAGATAAATTCTTTTTCTCTGCTTTTCTCTCATATAAGTAGCAGAAATAAATGGAAAAAGTAAACATTAACACAAAGATATATACAGAATAAATATTTTTTCCTTTCATGGCACAAGCAAACTATTTTTTTAACCTTCAATTACCTACCTATATGGTAAAATGGACCACATATTTCAAACTCAGAACTTCTAATATTTTTTTTAGAGAGGGAGGGAGAAGGGACTGAAGGACAGGCAGAGAGAGAACTTTTTAAAAAGATTTATTTATTTTATTTGAAAGAGAGAGCAGGGGGAGGGGCAGAGGGAGAGGGAGAGAATCATCAAGAGGACTCCCCACTGAGTGCAGAGTCTGACTCAGGGCTCGATCACAGGACCCGAAGATCATGATCTGAGCCAAAATCAAGTGTTGGAAGCTCAACCAACTGAGCCACCCAGGTGCTCAAGAGAGAGAGTATCTTAAGCAGGCTCCACACCCAGCGCAGAGCTGACCCGGGGCTCGATCTCACAGCCCTGAGGTCATGACCAGAGCTGAAATCAAGAGTTGGAAGCCCAACTGACTGAGCCACTCAGGCACCCTGAGGATTTCCAAACTTTTTACTCTCCATTGTGTTATGTTTGTTAACAATCTATGCCCACTTTTGAACACTAAGATTCCTGAGAGCAAAGACTATGGCCTGTTCTCTAGTGTATTTCCAGCTCCTAGCAGAGTGCCTGTCCCACATGGAGATTTGAATGAATTATTAACTCCCCATAAAACTCTATGACATGGGTTGAATAGCTTGGCTTGGACTTCCCCATCAGAATTTATGTAATAAAACAATTAGGTACTATTGTTTTCCAGTACTTGCAATTGTGAATTTCCACAATTGTACCCCATGATAAGCATTTCCATACTGAATAGCTTTAGCATGCAGGAGTGTAAAATAAGAACACTTCAGGAATTTTGAGGATTTGAAACTTCCGAGATGTGAATATTTTCCTAAATCAACCAACAAAAGGGTTTACAGTGTGAGGTAAAATAACCAGAATGTCTTTGATTTCATTAAAACAAAACAAAAGTACTGAGCTTTAACAACTTATTAAACTTGACCTAAGTCAGATGTCTAGGGAATAGGAGTGGTTCCTATTCCAAGTACCGGAGAGCTCTGAAGAGAGCAAACTGAGACTGAAATTGGACTTGTCTATCTAAAATCAGCCATAGGACCTGAAGAGATAAATTCTAGCTGACCTAAGGTAAAAATAAAGTGAAACTGAGAAAAGAAGGTAGCCCTGGTCATTGAGCTAGACATTATGTTTACATAAGATTTTCTTGCGGATGGATATGGCTTGATTTCTGAGTTCTGTATTTATGTAGAATTTAAAATAATAATTTTTAAATTATGATACTGTAGTATCATAATATGAGCATTGTTATATATGGCCGTCTACACAGTGAGGTCAACATGATTGCCCAGAAATGAGCACCATCCTATGGCTATTTATCAAAATTATAAAAAATAAATCCAGAGAGGAATGAAAGGCATCTGGAAGTTTTGAACACAATTCTTTGGGAACTTTGCCGGTGAGGAGACCGAGGTTACTAAGACAACACTGCTGTGCTGGAAAATGAAGGTTATCCTTGAGGTGAAAATAGGTTAAAATTGGAAAGGAGGAAATTCAGGCATGACATCAGAGGCATTGTGATCAAGGCATTAGCTGTCTGAGGTTCGAGCACAGATATTTGGGGCGAGTGAATATGGTGTAGGTGAAACTTACAAACCTGCATGGCTGTCTGGCCATGGTAGAATTAGAAACTTCGACTTGGTTAATCTTCCTTTGGGATTTGGTGATCTTAAAAATGTTGGTCTTTGTAAAAACTTATCTTACACTAACAAATTAATTAAAATGTGTAATATCTAAATTTGATTTGGCCCAGGTGAGAAGGAAGCAAGGAGGCTAATAAGGAGGAAAAGCCACCTACTCAACATGGGAGAGAGATGCCACTTTTCTCTTATACAAAACTGATTCTAGATATGCTCCCATAGAAATAAAAATATTATTAAGAATTGGGCCTTTCACAAACCACAAGCCAGTCATTTTCAAACCATTCAAAACACATAGCAAACCTCACGGAGTGTAGACTAAGTTTTTAAAAACACATTAGTTTGTTTTTAAATAATGCTGTGTCTACACAAACACAGAGGAGTGAATAATTCAAGCAATTGTCTAAACTTTTTAGGCCAAAACCATTTTTTGCTTAATTACCTATTTCAGGCAAAACTTTCTTTTCACTGTGGAATAGGAGGCATGGGACAAAAAGTAAAGATAATCTAACAGAAACATAATAATAGCCTTATGGCTAAGATAAAACTGAGGAAAAAAATTATTAGAATATGACCCAAACCAGAATTCTGTTTTTAAGACAAATTTAGAGCTATAGAGTAAGAATCTTAAAGGCTACTTCTTCAAACCCCTCGTTTTAAAATTGAGGAAATATTCGCCCCAGAGGTGACATAAACTCCCAGGTCATGCAGCTTGTTTAGACAAAAGCTGGAGGTAGAACCGGTTTTTCTGGCTAAAGTTTGTGTTGTTTACCCTGCATGTCTGTTTTATCCAGTTGATTCTGAATGTCTCTGAGTTCACACTGATATAAAGCAATATCCCTCTGGAGAGTGTGTGTGCATGTACATGCATGCGCAAATATTTGTATATACAAGAATCTATTGTATATACAGCTGTGTCTATTAGATTCATGACTGTGGTTGAGGGCACTGGAAGGGATTGGATGTAATAGTCAAGATCCTGGGAAGAAACAAATGGTACTCAAGAGGGCATTTTAAGAAAAGGTTAATAGGACTGTTTATAAAGATACAGGGAATTCACAAGAGAAAGTCAAGTTCCCTGGGTTATGGGACAGTTTCCCGTTCTGTGGAGAAAGTTGTCTGGGAGGAACTCGGTGGAATCACTTCCATCCTCTGAGAGCACCACCTACCGGCTAAACCCAACCAAACACTGGATGGTAAAGCGGGGGCGGGTGCAGTTCATACAGGCCTGTCTTCAGTGGCAGAGAGCAGGGCAGGGAAAAGGAAGAGTGAAGCTGTCCAGCACGGGTGTGTGTGTGTGTGTGTGTGTGTGTGCTCTTGTGCACACAATATTGCAAAAACAATATTGCCCTTTGTGTGAAAGCTGAGTAAACAGGAAACTGCTGTGAAATTAAAGTTGCTTAGCAGTTTATCTTGTTTCACAGTTAATTAGTGCTGTTTAGAAACCACTTTGAGTTCTCCTTAGAAGCCAAGTAATAAGCCATTTTGGAACAATCTATTACTACACACAAAAGGAGGAACGTTCCTACCACTCCGAGTAATGATGGGACCGGCAGAGAGGATGGCGTTTCCGGACGTGCTCTGGGGGCTCCAAGTGGTCCTCCTCCCTGCATCTCTCCTTTCTCGGTGGCCGCAAATCTGAGGTGTTAATGAAAACAAATGAAGTTCCACACCGGCACAAAATTGGTTCTTTATGGCCATTTGGAAAGCAGATTCTTTTGGAAGAGATACCACATGTTTAATTTTATTCATTTACTTCTGTGCCTTTATTTAATTACTTTGCATCTAACTGCTACAGTGCTTCTTATTCTGGCTCGGGCCACATTTCTTATTTCCTCCGGTTATAATTGTGCTTTGCCTCATTAATTTACATAGCTCAGTGGTTCTCCTGAAAAAGAGCTGTGTTTATCAAACTTTTCTACTTTTATTTCTCTCAAGCCTTTAATAAATCTTTTCCTGAAATGTTGGTGAGTGCAGAGTCAAGGTAATGTGGCTCGCCATTTAACCCCATCTGATAGAGCTAGTTAGGACTAAAGTAATCAATTGTCATGAAGAAATGCATGGATTTGAGCATAAATAAAAACATATTAAAGCTATTTCAAATTTTAAAATGTGCCTTCATTTTTCTCAGGTTAATATTGATGTGACCTAAGGGGGCCTATCAGAAATAGATATCTTTTTTATTCACTAGTAAATGGATCAGTATTTTAATGATGGCTGTATGCAGTTCAGATCCACACCTATTTTATAACTTCTAACTTGTAATCCAAGGGATTCCTGGGCCATCAGTCCCAAATTTACCTTTCTCATGCCAGCCCTGCCCCCTCCCTAGGTTTTCCAATCATCTTCTACCCTGTCCCATCACCTTACTGAAAGTCTGGTAGTTCCCTGGTGACTCTGTCTTACATGTCTGTGAATTTGGTCAACCTGGCATGGGGTGTCTCTCACACTCTTGATTTTGTCCCTTTAGGGTTCATCCATCTTCAAAGTCACACCCCAAGTTTCACGTCTTCCATCAAACCTCCCAATCTCTCTCGTTCTAGCTCTCTCACAATGACGAATACTGCCAATTACTACAACCCATACATGTGTCTGCCTTTGTACCATAACATTTTTGTCATCTTTTCTTCCATGACTGTCTCATGGTCTTCAAAGATCAGCTAAATGAGTTCAGACCTTATGTACACATGTCTGTATTCTCAGTAATATGCTTGGCACAAAGCAGGCATTCAATAGATCTTTACTGCATGAATAAATAAATAAACCCAACTTCAAACTGTTTGGCCTGATTGATGCATATCCACTTTCTATATAAAAATTAGTTCCTAACACTGGACACCCTTTCAGCTTAGATCAATTTGACAATTTAAAATAAAGTTGCTAAAAACATACAGGCATAAGGAAGGGGCAGTCATCAGCTCTGCAGAGCTTGGTAACACAGTGCAGGAAGACGGTGGACATTTTCTGATTCTTGTGTTTCACAAATCGGAACACTTCAAAGGAAAACCGGCCCTGTTGGCTTCTGCCATTTTCAATGACGGTGGTCTGAGGATCCTTGTCACAGCTACATTTTAGGGAATGTGAAAACAGGATGTTACTGGAGATTACCAGCCCACTGGAAATTGTAAACTAATTTCTGTAGTATTAAAAGCTAACAAAATCATACCATGTTACAGATGTTTAATAAAAGCATAAGCTAACTCCACAAATATGACAAGAGTGACCTAGATCGTAAAGTTTAAACAGATCAATTTCTGATTATAATAGTACCATCAAATTTCAGAGGGATTATACTTTCATAAGGTTCAAAAATCCAAACAGTATAAAATATATGTAGTGAAAAGTCTCCCTCCCATGATTGCCCTTGTCCACACCATTCAACATCCACATGCAAATCTCCAGAGATTGACCTCACTTGCTACTGCATCCCCAGGGTATGTGTGTGTGTGTGTGTGTATATATGTATACATGTGTATATATTTATATAGACAGCTTCTATATATAGAGAGAGAAGCTGAAGCAATGAATTCTTATTGTTTCCTCCTCTTAAAAAAAGTAGCGCACTATCTACATTGTTTGTTATCTTGCCTTTTTAAAAATTTAGCAAGGTGTTTTAGGGATCTTTCCATATGAATGTTTAGCAAGCCGCCTCACTCTTTTTGCTCACTGTATAGAATTCCATCACCCACATGCACCAGCGTTTACTTAATCAGGTCCTTATTTACATACCTTTGCATTGTTTTGAATCTTCTGCTTTTTACAAAGTAATAATGAATAGCCTTATAATACATTATTTTGAACATGTGCAGAATTATCTGTACAATATATCTGTAGAATCATTTAATCGATTTTGCCACATTGCCCTCTGTAAATATTGTTACATTTTGTACTCCCCCTGTAACATAAGAAAAAAATCCTTATTTCCCCCAGAGCTACACCAGAAAGTGTATGGGGAAAAAATTTGGATTGTTCACTATTGGGCAGGAAAAAAAAGCTGTCACCATATAATTTTAATTTGCATTTTTGTCAGTGGAAATGACTATGTGCATCTTTTCATATACTTTAGAGCTATCTGCATTTCTTTATCTGGAAATTGTTTGTGTCCTTTGCCCAAATTTCTATTTTGTTGTTGGCTTTTTCTTTCTGATTCCTACAAGTTCTTTATGTCCCAGGAACACTAGTTCCTTGTTTGTTATATACGTTGCAAATTGTTTTGCTTTGTTGCTTAGCTTTGGACATTTCTTGCGTGTGCTTGTGTGTCTGTGCTCATACATACACAGGAGCTTTATATTTATGTTAAATTTTCAATATTTTATTGTATGGCTTTTAGTAAGTCATATCTTGTTTCATTGTGCTTTACTTTATTGAGCTTGCAGAGATTGTGGTTGTCACAAATTGAAGGCTGGTGGCAACCCTGCCTCTAGCAAGTCTAGTGGCACCATTTTTCCAACAGCATTTGTTCATTTCCTGTCTCTGTGTAACATCTTGATAATTCTCACCGTATTTCAAACTTTTTCATTATTATTATATTTGTTACAGTGATCTGTGATCAGTGATCTTTAATGTTACTATTGTAATTTGCCCCCTCAACTATGCCTCCATAAGACAGTGATTTTAACTGATAAATGTGTGTTCTGACTGTTCCACCGACCAGATGTTCCCCCATCTCTCTCCCCCACCTCAGGCCTCTCTATTCCCTGAGATGCAATATTATTGAAATCAGGCCATTCAATAGCCCTACAATGGCCTCTAATTGTTCAAGTGAAAAGAAAACTCACAAATCTCTCATTTTAAATCAAAAGCTAGAAATGATTAAGCTTAGTGAGGAAGGCATGTTGAAAGCTGAGACAGGCTGAGAACGAGGCCCCTGTGCCAAACAGTTAGACAAGTTATGAAGGCAAAGGAAAACTTCTTGAAGGAAATGAAAAGTGCTACTCCAGTGGACACATGAATGATAAGAAAATAAAACAACCTTAAGAAAGTTTTAGCGGTCTGGAGAGCAGATCAAACTAGCCACAAGCTTCCCTTGAGCCAAAAGCTAACCCAGAACAAAGCCCTAATCTGTTCAATTCTATGAAAGCTGAGGGAGGTGAGGAAGCTGCAGAAGAAAAGTTTGAAACTGACAGAGGTTGGTTCATGAGTTAAAGAAGGAAGCCATCTCCATAACCTCAAAGTAGAAGGTGAAGCAGCAAGTGCTGACATAGAAGCTGCGGCAAACCACCCAGCAAGTTCACACAACGTCCATTCTGCAGCCCCAGGACCAAGGAGAAATTTTGACTTCAAGTCTTAATTATTTAAGAAATACATTTTGTAAGGCTATAGGTGCCATAGACAGTGATTCTTTTGACAGATCTGGGCAAAGTCAAAATGGTGGAAAGGATTCACCATTCCAGATGCCATTAAGAAGGTCAAAATATCAAAGGACTGGACTTCAGAAGAAGTTGATTCCAACCCTCACAGATGACTTGGAGGGGTTCAAGACTTCTATGGAGGAAGTAACTGCAGATGTGGTGAAACTAGCAAGAGAACTCGAAATTAGATGTGGAGCCTGAAGCTGTGACTTAATTACTGCAATCCCATGATAAAACTTACTAACACCTGAGGAGCTAGAATCTACTCCCGGTGAAGATGCTATGATGATTACTGAAATGACAACAAAGGATTTTATATAAACTGAGTTGTTAAAACAGCAGGGTTTGAGATGATGGACTCCAGTTTTCAAAGAAGTTCTACTGTGGGTGACGTGGGTAAAATCAAATAGCACTGCATACTACAGAGAAATCATTTGTGAAAGGAACAGTCAACCAATGTGGCAAACTTCACTGTTGTCTTATTTTAAGAAATGGCCACAGCCGTCCAGCCTTCAGCAACCACAGACTGGTCAGTCAGCAGCCATCAATACTGATGCAAGACCTTCCACCAGAAAACAGATGACAACTCACTGAAAGCTCAGATGATGGTTAGGCTTTTTTAGCAATAAAGTATATTTTAATGAAGGTATGTACGTTGTTTTTTAGGTACGATGATATTGCACATTTAATAGACTCCAGTATAGTATACTATAGTATACTGTATACTATATATATACTGTATACTATAGTATAGTTCCAGTGGTCTGGAACCAAACCCACAATATCTCCAAGGTATGTCTGTATTTAGACCCAAGATAGATCATTGTTACTCCAAAGGTTTAAAAATATTTCTTTTTTTTAAAGATTTTTTACTTATTTATTTGACAGAGAGACAGCCNAGACCCAAGATAGATCATTGTTACTCCAAAGGTTTAAAAATATTTCTTTTTTTTAAAGATTTTTTACTTAATTATTTGACAGAGAGACAGCCAACGAGAGAGGGGACACAAGCAGGAGGAGTGGGAGAGGAAGAAGCAGTCTCCCAGCGGAGGAGCCAAATGCAGGGCTCGATTCCAGGACCCTGAGCTGAAGGCAGACGTGTAATGACTAAGCCACCCAGGCACCCCTTAAAAATATTTCTTAGGTTAATATGGTTTCTTCTGCCACTTTTAAAGCTGTATTTTTTGCATTCAAATTAATAATCTATGTAAAATTTATTACTGTTTATTAAAGGAACTATAGATCCAGGACAATATTTTCATCATGGATATACACTGTCCAACACTATTTTTTTAAAATCCCTGTTTATCCTACTGATTTGTGATATCATAGTCTATCATATCATAAATACCCACATGTTTTAGATCTATTTCTCAAGTCACTATTCTAATTTTTGTCTATGTGGCTTATCTTGCATAATATCACATTCCTTTAATAATTTAAGAACTATTATTAAGTATAATATCTTGGAGGGCCATTTCCTGTTTTGGGATATTTTGTGGATCTGTTAATCCCTTTTCTTGATTAGGTTAACTTGTGATTCTCTATTTGTTTTTTCAAAGAACTTTATTTATTGCAAAATTTTGGTTCTTATTTCCCATTCTGACCCAAGTATTATTTAAGTGTTTTAAACTTCTAAGTAGTGGTGACTTTCTGTTTTCATATTGTTAAGCATTGCCAGCTATTAATATATAGCTCCCTGACTATGTCATTCAGATCTTCTATGCCCTTACTTAATTGTTGGCTACCAGATCTGAGTTTCCTTAGAGAGGGGAATTAAAGTCTCCAATTTTTATTATATTTCTGACTATATCCTTTTATAGTTCTCCTTGTTTTCACTTGATGAAACCTTTGATTTCATCCAGGACATCCTTTCTTTATGTTGATGTAAGTCTTCTTTCAATTTAGGAAAGTATTCCTGGAATGTATTTTTAATTACTTGTTCTATTCTATTATTTTGGATTCTGTGTGGGGAAGTGGGAATTCCAATTATGTATATTAGACATGTATTGGATTCCCTTGGCCTAACTTTTATTTCTAATTCTTCTACTCTAATCCTTTTTATCTTTTCCTTTATATTTGTTTCTTTTTATTTGCATCCTCCTTGTTTTGTTTTTTTCTGTCCCATACTGTGCTTTCTGCTGTGTCTGTTCTCCCTGGAGCACCTAATTGTGTCTTCTTCCTGTTTTACAGAAATGTTTCTGTAACACAGTTTTTTCCTATTCCATCTTAAATTCTTCCAGTTCCCCTTTGTCATTCTTGTAGCCTTCCCTTTTACCGTCCTATCCTTTCCTACCTGAGTTCTTATAATTCTATCACCATCACTACGATTTTTTTTTAAAGATTATTTGAGAGAAAGAGAGCACACAAGCGGCAGAAAGGGACAGAGGGAGAGAGAAAGAGAGAAAGAGAAAATCTCAAGCAGACTCCCTGCTGAGTGTGAAGAACAAAGCAGGGCTCCATCCCATGACCCTGAGATCATGACCTGATCTCAAAATCAAGAGTTAGATGCTTAACCAGTAGACTGAGCCACCTAGGCACAACGCCATCACTACAATTTTTTAAGAGAACTTCATTTAGATATTAGAATAATCTTCCTAATAAAATTTCATCTTTTCAAAGTGTTATATAAATGGAATCATGCAGTATGTAACCTTTTGGGATTTGATTTGTTTTATTCAGTGTAATTATCTAGAAAGACATCTGTTATGTGTATCAGAAATCCATTCTTTTTTATTTAGGAGTAGTATTTCATTCCATGGCTATACCATAGTTAAATTATTTATCTACTGAAGAATATCCATTTCTTTCCAGTTTTTGCCTATTACAAATAAAGTTGTCATTAATATTTGTACATGTTTTTTGTGTGTTTCTTATATAAACCTCATAATCACTGATAAAATGTCCAGGAATGCAATTGCTTGATTGTAGGGTAGTTGTATATTTAGTTTTCTTATTTATTATTGTATTTTTAAGTACTAAATTTTCCATTTGTTTCTTCTTTATGTCTTCCATTTCTCTTCAGAGACTTCCCATTTCATTGTTAAGGCTTTCTATTTTTCCATTTGTTATAAGCATGTTTGCTATTGCCTGTTAAAACTTTTTATGATGACTGCTTTAAAATCTTTTTTTAGATAATTCTAAACTCCCTGTCACATTTATTTTTGTCCTTTTCCCATTAATTTTGAGATCTTCCTAATTGTTATGACAAATGATTTTTACTGAACCTAGGACATTTGGACCATTGTTTTATGAGACTCAGGATCTTATATAAACCTTGTATTTAGCTAGCTTCCTTTGCCAACACTTCATCAGGGAAGAAGGGATGCTGTATCATTACTGCCAAATAGGAGTAGAATTCCAGACTCCCTCTGGCCTTTCTTGACACCCAAGGAGTGGGGATCTTGTTAATGCTGGGTAGGGTGGGAGTTTCTACTCCCCATAAGGCACCCACTAATGTCTCCATCTCCCTGACTAGCTTGGTAGGAGTGGCCTCCAACAACACCCAAGACTATGGTCTTATTATTGCAGGGTAGTAGTAAATGCCTGACTCTTCACTGGGACTCCTTTGACATCAATCCAGTGGGGCATATAAGGGTATTTCATTATTGTCAGGTGAGAGTAGAAGTACAGAATCCCCACTCAGCCTTCCCTGAAATCATCCCATAGGGGAGATACCTTGTTAGACAGAGAAAGGTGGAAATTTGGCTGTCCACTCAGTCTCTGTTGGACTGGGTGGGGATGAAGCCACAGTTTACTTTGTGATGGTAGACTAGAGTAGTACAATTACTGTGTAAGTTTTCTGTCTTACTAGGCTGCTCCTTTCCTAGTCTTTTGGCTTGAAAGGACAGGCTTTATCCTCATTCATTCATTCATCCATTTGGACAGATTTATCACCCATTCATTCATTTATATCTGTGCCCACTGATATTTCTGAGTTACTAACTTCTTCAGCTCTAAGTCTGGGATATATGAAACAAAAAGAAAACCCAGGGAACTCACCACAATACCATTCATCAGGTCTCAAAGTCCCTAGCTGGTTGAACCTTATCTCCATCTTTTTGAGTATTTTTGTATTTATTTCGTATATAATATTCAGGGATTTTTTTTGTACTTAGCAGGAGGAATAGGCAAAACTCTATCTACTCAATCTTCCCAGGAATTTTTCATGTCATTTATTTTTATTAGAAAGAAGGATATCAATTTTTCTTTTTTCTTACTTGTTTACTTCCCTTCTTCTTCCTTCCCTTTCTTTCTATTCCTTTCCTTGCCTTTGTCTCTTCTTTTCAACCTTTTACCGTGCCTCCTTGTTCTTTCTCTCCTTCTCTTCTTGTCCTTCTCTACTCTGTTTTCCCATTTCACTTTTTTTTTTACCTTTTTTACCTCCTTCACTCATTTCTCTCACCCCCAAGTCTCTGTGTCTGGCAACCACTAATCTGTTCTTTATATCTATGGTATCTATGAGGGTTTTTTTCCCCCATATGATATTCATTCACAATTTCTTTATCCATTCATCTATCAATGGACACTTAGGTTGTTTCCATGTTTTGGCTATTGTAAATAATGCTGCAATGAACATGGAGGAGCATATATCTTTTTGAGTTAGTGTTTTCATTTTCTCGCATAATTACCCAGTAGTGGAATTGCTGGATTAAATGGTAATTCTATTTTAAACCTTTTGAGGAACTCCATTGTGTTTTCCATGGTGGCTGTACCAATTTATATTCCCACCAACAGAGCACAAAGGTTCCCGTAGCCATTCTAACAGGTGTGAAGTAATATCTCTATTACAGTATTGGTTTGCATTTCCTTGGTGATCAATGGTGTTGAACATCTTTTGAGGGACCAGTTGGCCATCTCTATGTCTTCTTTGGAAAATATTTATTCATATCTTCTGCCCATTTTTCAATGATTTTTTTTTTTTTGCTGTTGAGTTATAGGTGTTCGTTATATATTTTATTTTTTAAAGATGTATTTATTTATTTGAGGGGGGAGGGGCAGAGGAAGACAGAGAGAGAGAATCTCAGGCAGACTCCCCACTGAGCACAGAGCCCAATGCGAGGTTCAATGTCACGACCCTGAGATCATGGCCTGAGCTGAAATAGAGAATTGGACTCTTAACCAAGTGAGTCACCCAGGTGTTTCTTTATATGTTTTAGATATTAGCCTCTCATCAGATATATGTTTTGTAAATATTTTCTCCTATTCAGTAGATTGCCTTTTCATTTTGTTGATGATTTCCTTTGCTGTGCAGAATATTTTAGCTTGATATAATCCCATTTAATTTTGCTTTTGTTGCTTTATGGTTATTTTTTAATAAAAAAATTAATCTTGCAATGTTTAATTGCAAATCTTATCTGTTTCATAGCAACCTTTTCCAGTGAGTTTAATTTATCTTTAAATGTTTTTTCTCAGCTATTTTTTACATTTTTCACATAGTACATTGGAACATAGTAAGCAGTATCTTCTTGGCTTACCATTCACATTTGAAAGAGTTGGATTTCCCTAGACCTGTCATTTTCTGAGGACTCTTTGGGCAATGTGGAACAGTAATGACCTTCCTCGAGGATTTCCTCAACTCAAAGCTCTCCCACCTTTGTTTTACAGGGACAGACAAATTTCCATTGAATGTGCCATGATGGTGTAGTTGAGTTTTCCCTATCTCTCTGAACCTAAAGATGTTAAAGAGTTCTACTATCAGTTCCACGTTCCTCAGCTTCATTCACGAACCTTCCACCAAGGAAGGCCCTCGTCTTCCCAGGTGAATCCTTCACTTTTTAGAAGGTGTACTTTTCCTGGCACTTTCTGAGATCTGCTACTTCTGAGGTTCTGGTCATTCTCTATCCTTTCATTTTCCACATTCTCCAGGGCTGTTGGCTTGTTGGGTTTCAGCCCTGTTCCTAGCAACTCCCACTCAGCGTTGTGCTCTCTCCTTCTGGGTGTGCATCTCTCCTGGCTGCTTCTGAAATCTGCCACTACCAGGACCCCTCAGCATTGACTTTTCTCCCCTGCTTCTCCTGCTACCTCTCCCCACACTGCTTCCTGCAGGCCTTCCTCTGCACCATTTGCTGTTGATTTTAATTATTTTTAACAACAAGAACACATATTTGGGGATTTCTCAGTATTCTTTTTCACCTACTTTCACTGATACTGACATTTGAGAAACTCATTTAGTTACTCATTTCACTCTCTATAGTTCTAATAAGGACACCAAAGAGATTCAGCCCTAAACCATAGTCATACTAGAAGTCTGATGATCATATTCCAGATTATCAGTATGTGATCATTATAGAAATTTTGGAAAATAAGAACAAAGTCAAAACAAAATGATTCACCATGCACAAACCCTACCATGCATAAATAACCACTGTCAGCCTGTTGATGTATTTCCTTACGGTCTTTTCTATCATGTATTATACAAATGAGGTTCATTGTACATACAATTTCATATGCTGATTCTTTCACTTCATATTTCAAGTCATTTAAAGAATCACATATTCCCAAGGATAAAAATACCAAGGAGACAGAAAGGTAGAAGATCAAATAGAACCAATCTTTCTTTTCTTGTTTTATAAATAATTTTATATAATTTAGTGCCTGTGTGAACTCCCAAATTACTAGTTCTCCATAATTCACCTAGCCATTTCCACACTACTGAACATCCAGTTTGCTCCCAAGTTTTACTATTTTAAATATCACTGATAGGCCAGGAAATCATAAATATTTTAGAATATGCTTCCAAATTTGTGGATGTAGCATCAAAGAATATGGAATCTTTTAAAATTTTTGATACATTATAACATTTTTTTCCCAAAAATGTTGCCCAAATTAACACTTCCAGCAATAGGATATAAGAGTGTCAGTTTAACCTAGCCTCTGACCATCATCTTAACCTTGATTATCCAATAAAACGTATTCTTTCGGGTTCCCATCATATTGCTCCCATCATGTGTCAATAAACAGCAGTGATCTGAGCCAACTGCATTTTATAAGCATGATTAGAAGCCATTGCTTGACTCTCAAGTCGGCTCTGCTGTCAGATAAAAATGCTGAAAGGAAACCAGGATGATTGAATGTTTTTATGATCAATGTCCCCTTTCCCCAAATGTAGATTACATTCACTCCATCATTGTCTATTGGGGAATGAAGTTGAAGTTATTGGCTCTGATAAAAAAGGAGTAGTAGGCTATATCATACTTTCATATTAAATACTGATAAATGAAGAAAAGCATTTTGGGGTCTAAATTATCTAGACCATTACTTTAATTTTACTCTCCCTGACATACGATGAGACTGCCTAGCTGCGAATAAATAGTACCTCCCACTGCCTTTCTCTGATTGCCAATAATATCCTAACCATGCTTTTTCTAAGACAGTGAAATATTCCCATATGTCCTAAACATGAATAAAACATCTTTGATGGACCTAACTTACTTGCAATTCTCATTCAACAATAGCTTTATCAGCATTTTGTGTTGAAAACTTTTCTCAACTTTAATACTTCCAGCTTTGTAAGGACTAAAAGCTCACAATGTAGGAGTTTAAATTTAAAAGCTATAGAAGTGCCATACAATTTGTTTATCTAATTTGGAGTTTTCATTTCAACTACCTGCAATTGGTACTTTGCTATCAATATAAGACTTACCTAAGGAAGAGATCATATCGAATATCATCGTTTGGGTTCCCTGATGGGGTTGTGTAGCAATAATCCATTAGGACATTCCATCTGTAGAAAGAGGTAAGCATAATCCAGAGTCAGAATCTTTTGGGTATTAGTTACTAATCCAAGGGCAATAAACATTGACAAATGTTTTAGCCCCAGCAGATAGGACTATATTTTTATTAGTTATTTCAGAAGTTTCTTGTTTTAAAATGTTCTCTTAAGCTCAAGGTGTTTAAAAATCTGAAACAAATTGCCATTCTACGTCAAGTGGGGTTAAGGCTAATATCACTCACACACAAAAATTATGTACAAGACAGCTTTTCAAAGTCTGAAGAAACAAAATTCAAAAGTGAGCTATGGAGATGTTTCTATGTTCACTATGAACAACAGCCTTTTGTTTCCAGAAGTTACTATCTCTAACAAATGACAGAAGATATTATCATATCACATACAGCAAGGAGTTTGTGCATAAATTATACACTGAAAATTATGCCAGAATCAGTGGTGGTGAGAGTGGGAGTCTATGATAGATACTGTTTAAGGTAAAAGAAAACCATGAGGCAAATACACAGCCTTCCTCCACAAGATTTATACATTATTTCATTCCAACTCTGGTGTTATAAAAATGTCTAGTCTATGGGAAGTAAATGCCAATAATATTTTTAAATCCTGTATTTGATCTGATAATTTTAAAGAATCATATATATCCAAGAATAGCAATACTAAGAAGAAAGAAAAGGAGAAGGAAAAGAAGAACTAAATTTCCAGGGTATACTGGAGAATACTCTTCAGGATGCAAAGTTTATGTAATAATATGTGATTGGATCTTTATAATAATATTGGATTGGGTCTTCAGCTTTTGAATTCCCTTTCAATTTTGATCATCCTGGATTATCTAAAACATGATCGTATGAAACTTGATCAAATGAAACTTGATCGATTTGGGGTTTCTTACAGAGATGTTTCTGAGGATCATTTCATATAATTTTGGCCCAGATCATTATGGGAAGAGTTCTCTTGTTTTTTAATAAATTTGTATTGAATGGTAACATACACATAGAAAAGCACACAGATCATCAGTGTTCACAAAATGACTGCATCTGATTCATCATCTTTCAGATGAAAGACTAGAACATTGTGGTATCCCAGAACATCTGCCCATTCCTCTTCCAGTAATTCTCCCTCCTTCTTTATGGGAAGACTTGTTATTTTCCAATTAATGACACAAAATAAGTGTCACCCCTTAATCTTTGTAATTTGTTATTTCTATTTATTAGCATTCCTAAATGGTGTGGCAATGACAGTATTTTTTAAATTAAAAATGAATGAGCTAACTTTATGATTCATGAGGCTTTATGTGGTCAAAACGTTTTAACCAGCAGAAAAAAGAGTTTGAAAATACCTGCCATCCAGATTAGTGGCTTGTACTGCTGCAAATACTTTGGTTTTCAAAGGTAATCCTATACTCGGGATAATTAACTGCTGACTGTAGGTTGAATCCTAATAGTGAAAAAAATGAGCAATTAATCTGTCATTGTCCTCCAAACAGCACATTTACCACTTAAAACAATAATGTCATATTAAAAATGGGGCAAATCAACATAAATATAGAGAATCAACCCCAGAAAGGACCTACTTAATTGTCTAGTTTCTCAGCAGAACTGTTCTTAAACTATATCCAAGTAACAAATTCATTTCCATCCATAAATCTTTTTCTTTCCAAAGCTTATCATATATAATTGTTAATGTTCTGTGTATTTAAATTCCATTCAATGGTTAATAGTCAGCGGTTAATACTTAATTTGTTTAATAATCAATTGTCAATATAGAGTTTATTTAAATTAATACTTCATTTATATAAGTTACATCCACTTCAGTTTAAGCCCTTTGCCATTGGAGTTGTAGGTCTTTATGCTCTCGATAATCTCTCATTTGCCCAAAATCACTTCTCTGGTAATTTGAAGGTACCACAATGTATTTGAAAACCAAAAAAGAGACCAACATGTCCTCTAAGTTGCCAAAATTCATGCCACAGAGTTCCTTCACTGAATTCCTTGGCAGTTACTTATAGAAGCGTGTCTCAAGATTTCACTTCTACCTTTTTACCCTTATTTTATCACAATTCTCAAGAGCTTATTTATATTTCTCCCCAATTTACAGTATTTAAGCAATAGGTTAGAGATTGAGAAGTGACAGCTTTAATTTGATAATAAAGAAAAAACAGAAAAAAATGTAGGATGCAAAAAAAAGAAGAAAAGAACTTCTAAAAATGCTGTCAAATCATTTAGCATGCAAGCAAATTGTTTCCCCCAAATTTAGTAATCCTGAAGATAGTGATATTTTGCAGCAAAGGAAAAATGTTAATGTTCATTATGGAATTTCAAAGACATCAAGCAAAGGCAAAATACAGAGCATATTCTGCTTAAGAAGGCCAGGAAAGAAAGCAACAGATTTTGAATTTTCGAAATTAGAAATTTTTAAAATTATGGTTTGGACACTTTACTTTTGAAAAAGTTGCACTAGTATGGAACATTTCATTCCCAACTAAAGTCAGATAAATGAGAGATTATATGCTGTACTTATTTTCTATATTTCTGTGATAAATGATAATAGCTCCTCCAGCCATTTCTAATAGGTAGTATTTTTATTTATCCTTCTGGCTCCCTTTGCAAACTTCTCCAAGTATTCCACACTTCATTAAATACACAGATCTCATACTTGCATCAGTAGGGCATCAGCAAGAACCAGAAAAATGTTTACTTTTTTATAAGTATCATACTGCTAAGTCATTTGCGAATGATGTGACTCAGCTGTGCTTTAATCATGAATCATCACATTTTTCCTCCTAAAATTGCTTCTAAAGGTATTTCTTACTTTGTTTTGTGTAGTTGCTTTTTTATTTTTGTTAGCACAATATTGTCCCTAAAGTCAATTATATTTATGTTAAATTTTTTCTTCAACTTTTAAGAAACATTCATAATTACTATAGTACTATTTTGGATTTACTCTTTCTGTATTTGCTCGGAAGACACTAATATTTAGGTTACAATTCAAATTCGCAAAGTCATCTTCACTTTCCATTTCCACAGGGGAGAAAACTGATACATTTATATTACACAAAAATAAGGCCACAGTTCAACTTGAAATAATCCACATATATGGAAATCGCATAGTCAATAAAAGTCATCCTTTTTTATAAATAAAATTTTCCTGAGAATATTTACTGACTCCCAGAATACATAAATATAAACAATTGCATGAATCCAAACTAGGTACAACTTTTTCTTTCCAAAGAATGAGGGTAATAAGTATATGACTTTTCATCATTCCTATGGGTTAAAAATCAAAAACTCTGCATGTGCAATAGGAAGATATGGCCACTAGTGGTTATAAAATAATACTTATTTAGAAATGCTGCAATGAAATTACATATGGACAGCTAAATGTTAGTGTTCCAAACAAATAATAGATATGATTTTGGATCAATTAGTGAAAGGAAACCAATTTTCTTTCTAGTGTAAATTACTAGGTTTTTTTTCCCTGTTATTACAATAGAATTGACTGTATTCCCTAGGCTGTACTTTTCACCTTTGTGACTTATTTATTTTAAAACTGGAAACTTACATAAATTACTAGTTTGGTAATATCCTTTATTTCGTCAAAATATTACATCCATGCCATGTTAAAAAATTACTTGGGGGCAGTGAGAATCTTCTATATGATATAGTAATGATGGATGCAAGTCATCAACATTTGTCAAAATCCACAAAATATTCATGAAGAGTGAAACCAAATATAAACTATGGACTTCAGTTAATCTATCAATATGGGTTCATCAATTGTAACAAATATACCCCAAAATTCAAGGTGTAAATAATAGAGGAAATTGTGTATAGGCACAGAGGGTCTGTGGGAACTCTGTATTTTCAGATCAGTTTTTCTGTAAAACTAAAACTGCTCTTAAAAATTGTCTGTTAATTAAAAATATACTTTGTGGAGAAATGGTTAAATTTCATTAAATGACTGTTTAGTAAATAACTTTTAAAATTCAATTTATTTTTTTAATTCCAACCATCAATGACACCTTTATTGCAAACTGATTAAAAATGAGATGTATTTATTCTATTTTCTGAATTATATTTTTTAAAAAATTTTATTTATTTATTTGAAAGAGAGAGAGATAGCAAGAGAGAGCACGAATGGTGGGCGTGGGGGGGGGCGCAGAGGGAGAGGGAGAAGCAGGCTCCCCACTGAACAGGGAGCCTAATGCTAGGCTGGATCCCAGGACCACAGGATCATGACCTGGGCTGTAGGCAGATGCTTAACCAACTGAGCCACCCAAGCGTCCCATGAATTATATTTTTACAACCTGTTCCCATCAGAGCTCTTAGGATGTTGAGTCTTACCAAATAAAAAGCATGAGACATCAAAAAAAAAAAAAAAAAA